>NW_024423675.1:70068202-70125858 GCF_017311325.1 Ursus maritimus
CGAATGCGCTGCACACATCTTTCCCAATCACAGTGGTGTGACACTAGAAATCAGTAACAGGAGGAAAACCGGAAGAGTCAAAAATCTGTGGAAATCAACACACTCCTGAACAATCACTGAAGACGTCAACAAGGGGACAAAACCTATCCTGAGACTAGAAGGGGGCAGCTCATACCCAAACTGACAGAACGCGGCCCACGCAGTTCCCCAGGGGACGCCCATAGTGATAAATGCAGGATCTCCGACAGACACCCTCGCTGGACCTTCCAGGGAGCTAGAGAAAGAACAGATAAGTCTAAAATTAGCAGAATGAAAGAAACAATCCAGATAAGACAGAGATAAATGAGAGACCAAGATGACACAGAAACAACAAAATTCAGAGTTGGCTTTTCGAAAATATAAACAAAATTGGCAAACCTTTAGCTAGATTCACGAAGAAAGAGGGTGAGAGGACCCAAATGAATAAACTCATAAATGAAAGAGGAGAAATGACAACTGATGGACTGGAATGCTGAGGATCCCAGAAACGCACCTACATGACCAAACCAACGTGAGCCTGTTTCGTGGGACAGGCCGGGCGCGGGAGGCCGCCGACGGCTCTGGGGAGCCATGCATTCAGCTTGAACCAGCATTTGCTTCAAAGACAAAAAAAGAGAAAATCGTGTTCTTTGAAACACAAGCAAGGAGCCTTAGCATAGCCTCTCCCCCTCGCATCCCTGCAGAATGCAGGGTGCTGCCATCACCCTCGCCGACACGTCTTGTCTTCCTCCCCGGAACCTGGGCACATGTCACCTTCTGCGGTGGGAGGGAGAGCGTAGATGTGATTCAGCCACACACCTCCGCGTGGCCAGTATCAGCCGGGGCTCTCCAGAGAAACAGAACCATGAGAAGGTCTGGCCTCTCGTAAGGAACTGGACGTCGTCCCGCTCGGCGTGGAGGCTGCCGCGTCTCAAGTCTGTAGGGCAGGCTGGCACTGGGCGGAATCTGTTCCGGCCGTGGAGAGAATGCTTTCCTCTCTGTGGAAGCTCTGCCATGGCTCTTCAGGCCTCAGCCGATGGACAAGGACCACACGCGTTGCGGAGGGCCGTCTGCTTTCCTCAAAGCCACTGACTGTAGGTGTCGGTCACATCTTCTGATACGTTCTCAGCAGCATCCAGACTGGCGTGTGACAGGACAGCTGGACACTGCAGCCTGGCCAAGCGGACACACAGATCGAAACACCACAAGGTGACGATGCTGGATGATGAGGGTGGGCCTGACGTGCGGGGGCCGGGGGCTGGGGATTCCGAGCGCAAGTGCTGCGGGGCAAGGCAGGCTGAGGGCCTGGCTGGTGGAACCAGGGGCTGAGCCAGCGGGGAGAGAAGGCGGCTGCTGGAAGGGGGACGAGGCCAGGGGGCTGGTGGTCCCCAAGCCCCCAGAAGGAGCACGGTCCCCCGACACCTCCATGTTAACCCCGTGAGAACTGTTTCAGACTTGGGGCCTACAAACCGTAACAGTGATTTGAGTTGTTTTAAGCCAGGAAGATTCCGGTGCTTTGTTTCAGCAAAAATAGGAAAGGAGGGGGCTCCTTGCCCGTGTAGGCAGCCACTCCCGCTGGAGAGGATGAGGCGGAAGGAGAGGGCAGGTGGGCCCCTCTCTGGTCAGTCCCGCTAACCAGGAGGCCAGGGGCAGGGAGACGCTGGTGGGAGGTGAGCCCAGCAGAGCGGAGATGCTGAGCTGGTTGCTCCCTGGGAATAGGGCGCCAGCTCGCAGCCAGGATGGAGCGGAGACCTCATGCGCCCGCCCGTGTGCAGAACAGCGCCCTTGTACTTGTGTTTATAGCTGGCATTGCCCGAATGGAGGGGGTTTTACACCATATGTGTGTAATTTCTGCTAGAATCTCACATTTTGACGTTTCCTTTCCCTGCAACGATGGGACAGGCAGCATAGCGAGTTGGGAGACACAGACTCTGAGTCTGCACAGCTCCCGTAACAGAGCACCATGAACGGGGCTTTGACAACTGAGATGTGTCCTGTCAGAGTCTGAGATTGAGGTGCAGGCAGGGCTGGTCCCCAGCCTCTGTCTCTCTGGGGGCATGCAGACGCCGCCCTCCCGCCTCCTTGCAGGGTTGTCCCCTGAGCCTGCCGGGCCATGGATGTCGGCCCATCTGCTCTTCTCACATGGACATCAGTCTGACGGGATCAGGGCTGAAGGACCTCATTTTAACCTAACGATCTCGTTGAAGGCCCCACTTCCACATACAGTCACATTCTGAGGTCCTGGGAGTTAAGACTTCAGCACGCAAATTTGGGGGGACCCAATCCAGTTCCTAACAGAGACCATGGAAAAACGGGAAGAGCTTTCCAGTTCAGACATAGGACAGCACTTCTGCTCTATGCACAAGGGCCCCTGGATTTTCACTCCGTGAGGGGAATGTCGCAGCCAGCCCTGCACCCTCAGCTGACCTGGTCTGGGCTCAGAGGTGGGAGAATGGTCTCCCTGGGAGAGCATGCAGCAAGGAGCCCGCTGGGAGTTTCTGGGAACCCTGAGACCCAGGGCTGCCTCCCAGAGTGTGGGCTCTCTGGGTGCTGGGCTAAGCCTGCCTGCTGTTCCTGCCGTGGCGTGCGGTGAGCCGTCACAACCCGCAACAAGGGTGCACCAGGTGCAGGGCAGGGTGGCCAGTGCCCCCCTGCATCACGGAGGCCCGGCTGTTGTGAGTGGACACTGCTCCTCGCAGATGCTTGGGCGCTGCCCTTCGGCCCCCCCTCCTCTGAGCTCGTTCCCCACTGAGCTTCCGGTGCACCCTCCCCTGCACGAATGGGGCAATGGGGTGCTGCATTCCCGCGGGGTCAGCCACCTGTCCCTGTGCTGGGCTTCGCCAGCAAGGGGAAGTTTCCCTCTCACTTGACCTCCTGAGGGACGCCAACACACCGGCCAGCTTGCCGGCAGGAGAGGCATGGGCGCCCCCTCCCCAGCTGCTGGTGTTGGGGTCTCTACAGAGTTTACGTAAACCAGGTGGGGGGCACACCTGCCGCTCTGGGTCCTCTGCCTCCCGTCAGAGCTGAGAACCGTCTGGTTCTGCCCGAGAAGTACCCTGCCGAGTGTGACCTGGAACCGCCTGTGGCCTGCGGACGGAGCTGCCTATCGCCCCCGTGCCCTGCTCACGGCTGGTATCCCGGCGTGAGCCCAGGATCACATCCAGAGAGGGCTGTCCGTCACGTCTTGGTGACCTTGGATTTGGTTTTCAGCACTTTGGTCGGGAAGCTGGTCTTAGGAATAAACTTCCGGTGCCCTAGTGACTTTCTGGGCGTCTGCGTTTTCTCCGCGAGACGCGTGGTGGCGCTGTTTGGCCAACAACGTGGCAGACACCGCTGAGCTGGCTGAGGCAGGCTGCCCAGAGGAGGTGAGCCTCTGCGACCACGGGTCAGGTGACACATGTCCCTCCGTCCCGGCACTGCTCACAGACGCAGGGAAGGCCTCTTGCCAGCCCCCGGCTGGGATGAGGGGTGAGGCCAGCAGGCCCCGCGCCTGGTCAGTGTGGTTCCTACCCATCGACTCACGGAGGGACTCCTCCACTCACAGGGACAGGCGAGGACAAAGGAGCGCAGGCAGTGACGCGGGGTGGCAGGGGCTGTCTCAGAGGCGCAGGGCCTCAGCCAGTTCTCCCCACCATGCAGCACTCCTCCGAGACCCGCAGAGGAGCTCTTTGTCTAGAGACCGCGATGGTTTCCTGTGGAGGAGGGCATTCAGGGGCGGATGGGCCGTGGAGATCTTGTGACAGCTCATCCTTGTTGCGAGGTGCAGAGAAGAGTTCCCACCTGGCTGTTCCCGTAAACCTGCCCACGCGGCCACGAGGGCTGGGGCAGGGCGGGCAGGGCCGCAGGGGCTGGGCCGCACGCGCTCTGGGCCTTCCAGAAGACCTGCGTCAGCATCCGGGCCGCAGACCGTGAGTGCCTGCCGCCAGGTTCCCTGGGGGCCGTGGGAAGGCGGTGGCCACGCAAGTTACTGTGGGACTATTTCCAGTGGACCTAAGGTGGGACCTCAAGTTTATCCAAAGAAGGCCCTGGATGAATGCAGGAAGTTCTTTCGACACGTCATTTAATTACTTTAAAGTAAGTAGTTAATGTTAAGTTCAAAAAGCCAGTCATAAAACTCAGGCCTGTAACGGTGATTATAGTTTGTGAAGCCAGCAGGCACAGACTTATCATTATAAATATTAAATGCCGCCCCTACGAGCAGCTCATTCATTTTCAAAGTACGTTGCAATCACTAATTGCTCACGTCTGTGCACACCCCTGTGCCAGATGGTGTTATTAACTCCATTCCAGAGCGGGGGAGCCAAGGCACAGAAAACCTGAGAGGGAGAAGGAGGAGCGGGAATGTTAGCCTGCCCTTTCCAGGCAGGAACGCCGCGCGGAGCCGTGTCCCCGGCTGCCCTACGCGGTGGATGCTGATGGAAGAGGTGGCCACGCCTCGCCCGTGGCGGTCTGCGGCGCCTCCTGAGTCCCGCGTGGGACAGTTTGCAGGGGGTCATCCTGATGCACATCACCCAAAAACAGACCTCACGGCAACCCCGAGAAGGAGGCAGCGTCACCCATTTTGAGGGGAAGAGGGAGGGCCTGAGAGCTGAGGTCACACGGGCAGGAGGGCCTGCCCGCAGGTCTGCGTCCATGAGAAAGCCACCAAACCGAGAACTGAGCCCGTCAGGTGCCCTGTGGCTGGTGGGCGGCAAAGTGGGCCGTCTCACTTCCCTTCAGCCCACGTGTGTCTGTCCCTGTGTCATTGCCAGGACTTCGGGGAGTGGCGCGGACTCTTCCCCGGCTCCGTGGCGGCTCCAGCCTGCGAGGGCATCTGCTTCCCAAACCTACCGTCTGCTCACTCCCTCCCTGCTCACTTCTAAGACACTCCTGATGATCAAACAGCAGAGAAATCTCGTGGGCCTCCCCTCCGCCTAAGCGAGTGTCCTGGGGTTGGCGGCCTGGAGGGCCAGTTTCTTGCTGGAATTGGATTCTCATTTCTTCCCTTTTGTAGTTGATAATTCGGATTTCTTCGGCTTGAATGAAAGTTACATAATAAGTAGACATAACTAATCAGAAAACAAGTATTTGCATTCACTGTGGGAGATATTTATTTTCTCCAGGGAGGCCAAGGGATCCCTGAACACTTGAGACAAGGGCCCTGGCCTGACACAGAGGGAGGCAGACATCAGTGGTAGACAGGCCGCAGCGGCGGAGGGAAGGAGTGTGGAGGGCAAGCTGTCGTCCTCGGGTCTGGTCAGGGAGGCGTGGGCTGAGACATGGGGGCCAGCATGGCCTTCTCCATCCATGGTGCGGACCACGAGTCTGTCTTGTGGTCATAGCCTCGTCTGATTGGACCTGGGGTTTGCAGTGTCAGGAGGGCAACAAGGACAGGACCTGGGGAAGAATGACGTTAGCAGCCTGACCACTGGACAAGCCCAACAAAACACAAGTTAGAAGGCTGAGAACCTAGCTGGCGTGTGGGAGGGACGCCTGGGGGCTTGAAGAAAGAGGTGGCCCCAGAAACATGACAGGGAGTGAGGCCTGGGTGAGGATGTTGGGCACCCTTGGGGTTCGGCCATGAGGCTCAGGGGTGAGGAGGGTGGTTTGGGGCCGGGAGGATTGTGGGCATCTCTGGGGTACTCTGGAACAAGAAGTGGAGGGGGCAGGGTTGCTGCAGCGGGAGGAGAACGCGGTGCAGAGAGTTGCAAAGTCAGGAAGAAGGAATTTGAAGAGCCAACGGTATGTGAAGTGGTGAAATTCACAGACTTCTCCTGGAGAAGGGGGCAGAGTGGGGCTGGTAGCCTGGATGAGGTCAGGGGTTCAATGAGGGAGACAAATGGGGTCCTGGAGCGGCAGAGGCCCGCACTGCCCTCGTCCAGAGAAGTCTCAGTGTTCACACGTGTCGGAATGTGGGAGAAGCAAGGAGCTCCGGTTTCCCAGTCGCTCCCCAGGGACGGTGGGTGAACCCCCATTATTTACAAGTGGGGAGAGGCCAGGTCCCGCCCGTCACACCAGGCCTGGGAAGGAGGGCTGGTTAATGGTCAGGCACCTGAGACGTCACTAGGAAGCCCATTTGCCTTGTGTTTGTCCCATCAGGGAACCCACAACAGGAAGGTGTGATTGCCCCAGACACCTACGTGGGGACCTCGGAGGGGCGACATCCAGCCGGCAGACAAATGGTGTGGGTGTGGCCGCGTGTCAACGGGTCGTGTGCAGATGGTGGCTGGAACGTCCAGCCACGGCACTGTCCCCCCCGCCCGCGTGTTAGAGCACACGTCTTGCTGCCGAGGCCCCCGTGTGCCAGCTTCTGCTTGGCATGAGTCCCGGTGGCTTTCCCCGCCTTCTGCCTGAGCCTAATGAGCGGTCCCGAAATACTCCGGCATCTGAGAGCTCCAGACCGCGAGTTTCAGCACCTGTGACAAACACTTGTTCCCCAGCACTACTTAGCAAACCGGACCGGCGAGCACCGCGGCACCGTTCCTGAGGGGGCATCCCATGAGATAGTCCTGGGCCCGCCACCCAGCTTTTCCCTGACCTCACACTGTCACTTCGCCCAGGGTAGGCGCGGGCCCAGGCCACAGGGCTCCTTTGCCACGGCCTCCGGGACCACGCAGGGCTCTAGAGCGGAGACAAAACGGGGCGGCCCTCTGGCCGCCCGCGTGACAGCGCGTCAGCTTCCTCCGGGATGCGGCGGACGGGACGGTTTTCATATCGGTCCTGCTTTATGTTGCCCTGAACGAGAGGCTAGCTGAGGGAGCATCTCACGCCCCACAGAGGATCAGCTTTCTCTCCACCGTCCGTCACCCGCCCCATGAGTCGCGCAGTTTCTCCCCTGCGCTCTCCAGGTGCCCGTGGAAGCGGTGGCAGGAACGGCTCAGGCTCCTGCCGTGTTGGGGCCATGAAGCCGCCAGGTCACAGCGGAGAGTGAGGTGCTGGAGGGAGCGCCCACGGGGACAGGGGCAGGGGCAGCCCGGAGAGGACTGGGGGCAGCCAGCCCAGGGCCAGGCTGAGCACACTTCACAAAAAAGGACAGGGCATGTCCACCGCGGGCAGCGGTCAGAGGGGCCTGCCCCACGACGGAGGCGAGGGACACGGACACATTGCCCAAGCAGTGCCATCCTCGTGGCTGCTGACACCTGCCCCTTCTCTACGTCATCAACAGCGCTGGCGATCGCCCCGCGAGGCAGCTGCCATCCTCACAGTGGTCAGGACCTGGCGAGCTCACAGAGCACCAAATAGGCCAAGGGGCCGACCCCCATCCGAGAGACAAAGTGGGCAGGCTAGGCGGTCAGCAGGGCCCTGGACTGGCCGAGGCCTTCAGATCCAGGGGGGTGGAGAAATCCGAACGCCGGGGGCTGGGGGCGGGCACGGGCAGAGTGCAGCCAGGCCGCTGGGTTCCGGCGTCGTCAGCACTCCAGGATTTGGAGTTCCAGCCTCCATGGGAATAACACAAATTTCCAAAATCCCCTGGGTTTGATCGATAGCTCTCATCTATTTCCGGGCTGGCCACTTACTGGTTCCAGGAAAGGACTGGCAGCCTGCAAATGTCTGGGTTAAGACAGCACTGGGGGGACAACAGGACAGAGAAGGACAGACAGCAGGCGAGAGAAAGAAACCGCCCCCAGCGGAAACCTGCAGCGCCCCACCCCTGCCCTGGGCCAAAGGGGTGACTTTTGTCAGACGCTGAACTTCCACATGCCCGGGAGTCTCCCAGGGAACCGTGTGGCTGTAATTCCTGCCGGGGCTCGAGGGGACTGACGGGAAATGCCTGGCTTCACCTGTCACACGCAGAACCTGGCCTTCCGTGCCGCGGGGACTGTTGACAATGTTGCTTTAGATTCTCAGGACATGATGAGAGCTCAGAGGGGCTAGCTGACAACGGGGTTCTGCAGAATCCATAGTACAGAGAAAAAGAGAAAACAGAAAGTCATACTGTAAGCAAAGACTATGTTGACTGAACTGGTCAGTGAACACAAACCACACCATATTGAAGTTCAATTTTCTGTTGTCTATCATACTAAAAAAAAAAACTGGTCTACAAGGTCAACGGCAGTCTGTCCATTTGGGAAATAGTAATATATATTATTTGAGGCTCAAACATAAAAGAGAGTATTCTTTAAATAAAAAAGATAATTTTATCCCCTAGAATTAGCTTAATTTTTGAATGGGTAATAATTCACATGGTTTAGAAATAAAAAAGAAAAACATGAAAAGGTATTCAGTGTAGTGTCTGCTTTCCACCCCGTCCCCCTCTGCCCAGTTTCTCCAGATTCCTCTGTGTAAAACATTCTTTGTTATTGATTTCTTGGAGCTCTTTATATGTTAAGGATATGAGTTGTGATTATTGTGTACTCATACTTTCCTAATGCACATACAAACAAGTATGAATATACATGCTCACTTCCACTCTCCCTGTTTTTTTTTATACAAATAGTAGCGTATTTACTATACTACACCTTGCCCTTTTCCTTAACAGTATATATTGGAGAATCTCCCATATTAGAAATGGAGAACTTCTCTATTTTTAAAGCTGAATAGTGTTCCATTATATGGATGTTTCCTATTGATGTACAGTTAAGTTGTTGCAAATCTTTTGTTATAATAAATAATGTTGGACTAAAAGCACTGCATAGATGTCATTTTGCACATATCATTAGAGTCGATTCCTACAAATAAAATTACTCAAAGGATATGCGCTTTTGTAATTTTATAGCTGTTTCCCAATTATTCTCTGTATGGGTTATAAAATTTACTCTCTTAATATATGAAAGCACCCCTGTCTTCACAATCTCATTAACTGAGTATTTTGCCAATCAAATAATTTTTCTATTGTTAGTAAGGTTGAGCATCTTTCTGTGTTTTCTTTTCACTGGACTGTCTAATTAAAGTTATTTCCCATTTATCTGTTGGACGTTGCTAATCTTCTTATTGATTTCTAGGAGCTGTTTTTATATTAAGGATATAGGTTGTGATAGGAGATGAAATACATATTTTTTTGATTGTCTGTCTTGACTCCTTAATATGCTGATGGCAGTTTTTCATGCAGAACTTTTTATTTTTATGTAGTTGAACTTATAAATTCTTCTTTTACTGCATTTGGATTTTTAGTTTGAATTAAAAAAGTCTTCCCTTGGGACGCCTGGGTGGCACAGCGGTTAAGCGTCTGCCTTCGGCTGACTGTCTCTCTCTCTGTCGAATAAATAAATAAAATCTTTAAAAAAAAAAGTCTTCCCTTGACTACAAAGTTATGAAGAAATTTGCCCATGGTTTCTTTTTTTTTTTTTAAGATTTTTATTTTTATTTTTTTGACAGAGAGATGGCCAGCAAGAGAGGGAACACAAGCAGGGGGAGTGGGAGAGGAAGAAGCAGGCTCCCAGCAGAGGAGCCTGATGTGGGGCTCGATCCCAGAACGCCGGGATCACGCCCTGAGCCGAAGGCAGGCGCTTAACCGCTGTGCCACCCAGGCGCCCCTGCCCATGATTTCTGTAAATGCTCTTATAGTTGAATTTTTAACAGTTAAGTATTTGACTTTTATGGAATTTATTTTGATGTACAACGTGAGGCATGGGGTGTGGCTTTTGTCTTTTATTACTTACTTGCTGGATAGCTACTCTGTCCTTCTGACGCCATTTATTCATCAATTTTTCACTACTAATTTGAGATGTCACCTGTATTGTATACTGGTTTCTCACGTGTTTTAGTGTTTACCTGTACTGTCTGTGGTTTTGTGGTGTGTGTCTGTTCATGAGCCCCACAGCAGGGTTTTAATTATTGAGACTATTATATGATTGAAGAGCTAGTACTCTTAACTCTTTTAGGATTTTCCTGCCTATTCTTTTTGGTTTCTTTTTCTATTTAAACTTTAGGATCAGACTATCTACCCTTCTCCCTGCAATAAAAAAAAAATGCAAAAATGCAATGCAAAGATCTAGAAAAACCTTAATCCATCTTTATTTTTATCCATTTACACATCAATTTATAAATTAAGTTGGGGAAGACAGATGCTTTCCCCACTTGTTCAGATTTTCTTATATGAATTTTTATATGAATGTAACTTTCTGAAGTTCCTTCCTAATGCTTTATCTTTGTTTGTTGGTTAATTAAATAGAGGTATTTTTCTTCTGTTATATCTTATAAAGCAGTTGATTTCTTCATGTTAGTTTTATACTCTGATAAATTACTAAATTTTCTTATTATTTGGTTTTCACTTGATATTGTCTTTGGGTTGAGATAGATGCATCTTAATATTTTAAGAAAATATCTAATTTTATTAAAGTTTTTAATGCTTAATTTTATCAAATACTTTTTCAGCTTTGATGAGGATGATCCTATTTTTTAAAATCCTTGGATCTATTACAAGATAAAGTACCCATAACCGGTTTTGAAACCAGGCTTTTGAATTTTGGCATGGAATTATGTGTCGCTGCAGCCCCTAGCACATATCATTCAAAATCCAGTTTTCCATAGAGACATTTTCTTATGCGCTCGGAGTTCAACAGCATCCTGAGTTAATTTCACAAACTACCCTAGCAGGAAAGACTTAGACCTCGTGCAGTCATGCCATTGTTTTAAAGCTTACGTTTTCCTCTGAGTTTGAAACAGAGAATATGCATCAAATATACACATATACCCTTAAATGCATAAAGCCATGTCTGGTATGCCATCTTAAATTCTTTCTTAATCAAGCAGGCATGGATGGAGGCTGGGGGATGATACAAAAATCAAGTCAGTAAATTTAAATAGACATGATGCACACTTTTTAAACCCTTTCTAAAAGTGAAATAAGAAGCAAGAAAGCAAGTAAGTAGGGAATCTGAGTGCGCGGAAGCCAACCGTTAAGACGGCCCTGCCGAGCCCTGGTCTCCGTGGTGACAGCAGAGGGAGCGTCGGGAGCGGAGATGTCCCAGCGCCCATCTCTGTCTCTAACGCTTTGTGTCCTGACCTTGTTTGTCAACCTCTCAATCTGCAGAATCACATTGTGGTTTTGTGGTGATTGGGAACCAAGATGGAAAAACCTTTCTGCCTCCGAGGTAGAGAGCGGGCACCTGCCATTGAAAGGAGGCAATCTTCAGGCTTTAAAAAAACTATACGCATCTGCTGGGACTTCAGGGGGGGCCTGAGGACACCGATGCCTGTGTCTGGACTCATAAATCTCTGGCATCACGTCCGGTACCCAGTTTTTGATTCTACATGTGTCATGGCGCGGTCTTTAAGTGGTCTACAGCGTGGACGGCTGGTGATTTTCTTGTGTCCTCTGTGGTGAAGCGGGTTATCAGTAGGTCTCCTCGGTGTTGGGGGAGGTGCGAAAGAACGATGGAATCGAGAGCTAGCAACCCGACGGCACTTTTCCTTCCTGCTGAGCCCCCTTCCATGGGACGGCGGCCCAGGGATTGCACCCGGCTCCAGCGGGGACAGCGGGGTGAGGGGTTCGCCGGGCTGACTGTACGGCAGGTGGAGCTCAGCACCTGTGTCCCGGCCCACGTCTCCCACGGCAGAGTTCACTGTTGTCGGGACTCATCCATGATTTCCTATGATGGCATGAGTTTTGAAGCTTCAATGTGGCCGTGTCCCAAAAGGGCAAACCATCACCAACAGTAACAGAACTCGTCGGCCCGGCAACAATGTGGAATCGAACCTTGTTTTCTGGTCTTCCGGGGCCTCTCTGTGGGCTGATTCTCCATCTATTACTCCTTGATGTTTCTTAAAAGGGTTTCACGTGTGCATGGGGCCGACAGCCGTGCAGCGGGGTAGCTGGGAGGCAGCGGACCGCGAGTGGAGGGAGAGGCCACGGTGGCTGCGAGACAGCAGATCCTGTGCTGAGGCTGCATGTCCAGACCAACGTTGGGAGTGAGGAAACCAGGCAGGCACCACCTGACCCCGTTCCAGTGTGTTTGGGGGTGATGGCGGCGGGCCTAGCAGTGAGAGCCCAGTTCATAGCTTCTTGGCCCGTTCCAAGGGGAGCGTGATGAAGCAGGAGCTGCAAAGCCTGGACGGGCCTGTTTCCGCTTGTGGACAGGTCAGCACTGCACCGTGGGCTCAGCTTCATCAGAAGGTGCATGTGAGAAGCACGGCCACGTCCCTGTGCCCTCGAGAGCCTCCCTCTCCATCGGGAAGGCCTGCGGCACACGCCGGGACCCTACACACCGAACTGGGCGGCCCCCGTGCTCGCAGGTAGCCCTCGTGGGCAGTCCATTTCTGTCCGTTTCTTTTCTGCGCTCTGGAAGGACAGGTTTGGGTAGGACTTACTTTTTATGTAAATGACCAAGTCTTGGATAAGCAGAAATCATCCAGGACTGTCCCGTGAGCCCAGCTTCTGTGAGGGTCATATACGATTTCAGTCAAACGTGACGTCTTTGCTTTGGCCTGAATTTCCTTAAGCACAATCCAGACTGGAACATACACACCCCAGACAGGAGGACCCGCGTCGATCAGATGTATCTCCCAGCACGGAACGGCTCGTTGGCGTGGGCCAAGGGATTATGTAAAGCGAGTGTTATTTATTTATCTTCCCCAGAAAACAGAAAACTCCTCTTACGCACTTGCCACTCAGTTTGGCAGAGGCTGAGATGAGGTGGTGACACTTTCATGTATAAGGAAGGAGTTTGAAAACATTCACGGCAAATTGAAACTAATCTTCTTGACAGATATGTGCCCAACACAGGGACGCAGCCAGGGATCCCTCAGAAGATGCCAGAGGGAGCCGTGCAGGGCGGTCCCTCCGTGCCCAGCCCCTTTCTCCAAGCAGGCGGTAGGAGGCCCCCGCACTTGGAGACAGCCCGCACCCGCCCCTCCCTGCTGCCCGCTCACCCGCAAAATGTTTGAACAAGACACCAGCTCCCTGTTAGGCCACAGAAAGCCCAACATGGAGCACAGGTGGGCCTGCTTGAAAGGGACACTATTCTTGGAGCCGCCAGGAGACAAGCCACTGGCTCTTGTGATTTCCGTGGTGCGTCTCTTCTTGGCTCTCGTGCACACAGCACCCTGGGCCCCGTGGTGGGAGCGCGTGCCTGTGTCCCCTTTCTCACCTGCCGTCCCGGCCAAGCGCCTCCGATCCTCACACATCATTAGTCTGTGCCACCACGCACGCGCCCCCCTTCCTGCCAGCCGTTACCTCAGCTGCCAAAACACAATCTGTCCTGATGTCCCACGGCCAGGCGCCTGCCTGAGCTGCCATGATGTCTGGGGCTGGGGTTTGGCAGCCCCGAGAGGGCCCTTAATCCTCTTCTCCCTCCAAGGGGGAATTCTTCCAAGCATCCTGCCATTGTCCTCCAGCTCGCGGTGGTGGCCGCTCCTGCCAGGCTGGGCCGGGGCTGCTCTGACCGCGGATGCAGGCTTCATCAGCCCCGCGTCCCACTGCGGTTCTGCCGGGAGCGCTGCCTGGGGGATGCGGCTCCTGGGGTCGGTCACGGAGGTGTTTCTGGGGAGTGGGAGGGGTCGGTGAGTCCTGCCCCCCCCCATCTTGAGCCATGTTCTCTGCCAGACAGAAACACGTGGGCCAGCCCATGAAGCCTTTCACTCTGGGCAGCACGCACAGCAGACAAACGGTGTGAGTAGGGGGCCCATTCAGGGCAGCGTGGATCAGAGCCAGGCGGCCAGCTGGGGGTGAGAGGTCATCGTGGGACTAGGGGGTGTTCGTTTGCTCCCCAGGATTGCCTTTCCACAGAAGCACGTCCCGGGCCCTCCTGCGAGGCTAGTGTCAGGTGCAAAGGCCGTGGTCCTAGCCCAAAGGGAGGGAACGTCTGCACTGATGGGGGGAAGTCAGCACTTCAATACACCCATGGGCCTCAGTCTGTCAGCCCATGCCCTTCAAAACACATTGTTCGTCTGCTGCGTTCTCAGAGTCTGGAAAGCGGCTATGTCCTCCTGACCAGCATCTCAGCAACCTGGAAGCAGACCAGCGTCACTGTCCCCACTGAGGACCCTCCAGCTCAGCCAGCCGGAAGGAGGCCCATGAGCCTCCCCCGATGGCCCCATGGACCCCTGCCTGGGGACAGGGGTCTCAACAGCCGCCCTAGAGACACATGCCAGACGGCAGGTTTAAGATGCACTCTGAGGTCAGCATTTCCATCAACAAAATTCTAACTCTGACTGTCTGTATGTTACCAGCTTTGGCTGTGCTCCATCCGATCTCCTGAGGAACCACGCAGATGCCCCCCACCCCTGTACCCCTGCTCCTGCCTGTTCAGGGCTTTCCCGGCACAGGGGGCTGGCCCAACACTCCTGGCCATCTTCCTGGGCATCCTGGTCCCTCCTTCCTGCAGCTGACGTTTCCCTCCCGTGGTCCTTTTTCTCGCACGAGCACGGCGAGGCCTGCCCCTCGGCTTTGATAACCTCGGTCTTGTCCTCACCGCCCCAGCTGCAGCCGGGGCTGCTGTTTATACCTGCCAGTGGCCTTTGAGTGAAATTTCCACACTGCCCCTGAGGCCACCGTCCAGTCTTGACCCTGTCACCACCGACACAGCGTCACGGCTGACCCTCCTATGGGTGGCCTACGAGGGGACGCGTGGCTCAGAGGCAGGAATGGGGGAGAAGCAAGGCGGGCACAGGAAGCCCCGGGATGACCTTGCCCTTTGCCATGGGGAGTGTGAGCCTTTGGAGGACAGAGAGCTGCCTCTGCCTGGGCTTACGTTCTTTATTTAACGGTTGAGAGAACTGGCCCAGTGGCATCCGTGAGGTGGCTCGAGGGGTCAGACCGGACCCTGGATCTGTCCCGCCCCTCACAAGCTGTGCCACATCCTCTCCGTGGGCAGTTCTTTGTGCCTAGAAACACGTCATCTGTCTGGCTTGTCTTCTAATGCTGGAAAGTCAGCAGATGCCTGGCAGGAATGTGGACGGGAGGCCATCTCTTCTCTGGGCCCTTCCTGAGGACGCCCGACACCTGCTGCAGAGACACCATTGGCCTAGTGCTGCAAGAATGGGCAGTGGAGCCCAGAATCCGGGGGCCTGCGCCGGGGATGAGCTGTGTCCCCAGACATGCTCTTGGGTCCCCAAGCTGCAGGCTCCTTACCTACATGATGGGGATGAAAGTGGTGTATGGCCCTTTATGTCATTCTTGTCCCCAAAACACAGCAGTGACTCTGTGCAGCACCTGGTCCAAGGCCGGGCCCCCTCTCTGCCACTCTTCGCCCCGTCCAGCCCCCCAGCTGCCATGCGCACCCTCTCCTGGCCTGCAAACCTCGCCTTCCTGTGCCAGATACCAGTTCCTCCAGCAGACCTCTGTGTAGGACTTGGGTGGTGCCAGAGCCACGGGAGGCCAGACCACGTCATCCTCGTGGTCTTCGGGGCAGGGCCTAGAAATGGGACTTGGACCAATGGGGGGTGTGGGAAGCGGGAGCCGTGGGCATCAGCAGCCACAGCCAGGGTGAGGGGCCCACAGGTCGTGGGATGAAGCCGAGAGGACGAACAGCCCCCGTTCTGTGGCCCCAGCACCTGGGTCCAGCCAAGGACGGTCTTCCAGGCTGCGTGCACCTGACCCGGCCTGGAACCGGGCCTGGGGTCTGGACGCTCAGTAGCCATGAGAGGAGAGGTAGCCTGAGGCCTGGGGCAGCAGGAGACGACGCTGGTGGTGGAGGAAGAGCCGCCTGCCGTCTCCACACAGGCAGGCAGACTGTCCGGAAAAGTTCAAGCCTATGATTGCAAGGCTCCCCCAGGCTGGTGTTTACCTGTCCGGGTGGGTGGGGCGGTTCGCGGCAGGGGCCTGGAGCCCGCTGCTTACTGGTCCTTAGATACTGTGATGTCACCCTGGCGTTGGTTAGTCTTCTAACTCACCCATCTCGATACGTACGTAGCATCAACATCTTACTTATCTCTTGGTTCGTTCAGGGTGTCTGGTCACTTACGTTGACCTGCAGTCTCCTTCCGGCAGGTGCTCCTGTGAGAACTCACGCGAGGCCGCATTCGGGGTCCCTGGGCGTGTTCACATTCACTTGACTGTCGGGGCGCGACCAGCAGCGTCCCGGAGCTCCTCCCTTCCCTCCCCTTGCAAACACCAGCATGCTCGAACCCGCGTGATTTCCTTGTTCGAAGGGATGCGACAGGACACCTGTGTTTTTTCTAAACCTGCTCTTCCTGGTAACGGAGAGGCCGAGACATGTGACAGGTGAGCCTCTGTGCTTTCTGTGACCCACTTTCCTCTCCAGTTTATTTTTTAAGCTGATTTGTAGGAATGCTTTCAAGTTCTGTATGTTAATATTTGTTGGGTGTTGGGTGTAAGTCTCTTCTGCTCTGATTCACAGACATGACAATTCGTGCTGAGGTCTGTGTGCCCCTCACCGGGGTCTGTTTCCATCTCGCGTTGCCCTCGTGCATTCGTCAGAACTGGGAACTGGCATTGGCACAAAACTGTTCATTCGGATGCAATCAAACTTATTCATCTGTCGGGGGGCATGTTTTTGTGTATCTTAAAATAACTTTCCCCTGTGATCATGGAGATACTTTCCTGTATTTACTTCCAAAACCTGCTTAACCCCCAGGAGCTTGTACACAAGGAAAGTTTGAGGTAGGAGTATCATTTTATGATAGCCAACGTTCCCAGCATCGTTCTTTCTTATAAAATAGACACGCCGTAGTATTTATGATTTAAACGTCTGAGTGAGCGTGCCTTGCAGGGGCATTAAACACATTCACAACACTGTGTGGCCATCACCACTGTCTTTATCCAAAACGGTTTCCTCGTCCCCCCCAAACATTCTGTGCCCATTAAACACTGACCCCCACCCTCTCGTCTACCTTCCGTCTCCGTGAATTTGCTGCTCCCGGTGCCTCGCACACGCACAGTCCTCCTGTGTCTGCTTATTTTAGTGAGTGCCACGTTTTCAAGGCCCACCATGTGGTTCTGTCTCTTAAGTTCCTTCCCTTTTATGGCTGAATCCTGCTTTGCTGCATGTCGCGGTCACGTTTCCTTCACCTGGTCACCTGTGGATGGACCCTCCGTCGCTTCCATCTTTTGGCTTTTATGAAACACGCTGCCGTGAACACGTGTGTGCGAGCCCCTGTGCGTGTCCTTGCGTTCCGTTGCTCCGTGCGTCGTTGGGAAGTGGATTCCGGGTCATACGGTAATTCTATGTCTAACTTTTTCAGGAGCAACAGGCTGTTTTCCGCGGCAGCCATGCGGTGTTGCAGCCCTGCCTACGGCGCACAAAGGTTCCAGTTTCCCCCATCCCTGCCAACACTTGCTTCTGCTCTTACGCAAACACGCATGCCGCCGTCCTGGCCGGCGTGGAGCGGAACGCCACCGTGGCTTCATCCGTGGTTCTCTGATGACTAAGGAGGTGGAACATTTTTCGTGTGCTTGTTGGCCCTTCGTCTCCTTTGGAGAAATGTCTCTTCAAGTCCTCTGCCCACGTTTTAATTTTTTTTATTGTTTTTTTTTTTGAGTTGTAAGGAGTTCTTTATATATTCTGGATAGTAATCCCTTACCAAATGTATGCTTTGTAGATATTTTCCGCATTTCATAGATTGTCTCTTTGCTTTCTTGGTAGTGTTCTTTTGTGCATGGGAGTGATTACTTTTTTAGAAAAAATATTTAATTAATTTATTTGGCCGAGAGCGCACACAAGCAGCAGGGAGGGGCAGAGGGAGAAGCAGACTCCCTGCTGAGCACAGAGCCTGATGCAGGGCTGGATCTCACGGTCCCAAGATCACAACCCGACGGAGCCACCCAGGCGCCCCTCAATGCCGTTTAACTCATAGGCCCTAGAGGCGGAGAATTGCTACATTTGCAGAATTAGTCCTCACACCCATAAACACAGCATCGCACGGTGTATGTCCATTGTTCCAATCTCCTTTTTATGCTCCTCAGTGGCTGAAAATCACCTCCCCAAAGATCCCGCGTGTCTTTCTCAGACTTACTGCTATTTTAAAAATAGCTTCTATGTTATTATTCATGATATATTTTTTTCCTATCACATCGAATAATTGGTAACTAATGGATATAGGAATGGTACTAGTTTTGGTCAATAGATCTTAATCACTTCGTCCTCGTTTTCCCCGTTTTGTTTTTAATTTCTCTTCTTTTAAAATTCACCTAACATCTTAACACTCATATCTCACTATAATTTCATTTCTAACGAATCAGAATCTGCCCAGTCTTATTATCCTTCCAACAGGAAAACGGTTTTAGCATTTTCAACCACCTACATTTAAACATGAAGTTAGTTTTTTGATTTTTCTATTGAAGTTATTGACGTATCCGTGTCTGTGCTCACCATGGTCCTTATCTCACGGGCATTTATTTACCTTTTGCTTTTCTTCTTCAAAATAATCCTTTAATAATCCTTTTTGGGAGGTTTGGAAGCAGAAAACACCCATAGTCTTTTGTTTCTGAAAATGTCTTTGTTTTCTCTCATTCTTAAATGACATTTGGCCGAGCGTGACACGGAGGCCCGTGTTCGTTCCTGTGTCCCCTGTCCTCATGGTGGGAGACAAGTGTGCGGAGGGTCTCAGTCCCGTCCTTGCCGGCTGTTGTCCCTAGCCTCACATTTCTCTGTCACTTGGAACGCGGATGGAGGGCTTATCTGCAGTGGGGTTTCTCCCTTTCCTGCCTTGGGGGTTGTCAGGCCACACATTTCTGGGGTCCGTGGCTGCCTCGTCCCAGGAAGCCCCTGCCCTTGGCCCAGCCCCCAGGCGCGAGGATCTTGGAGATTTCTGTTCCGTGGCCTCACTGCCATGCGTGCACGTCCTTGACTGTGGAACTAAGGACATTTGTCGCCCTGGGGCTCGGAGAGCTTTGTGTGGCGAAGCCTGCCCGTGGGGAGGGTCTTCTGCCCCCAAGGGCCTCACAGGGCCCATCCTGTCCAGAGCCTCTCCTTCCCAGGGCTGGCACATTTCCTCTGTCGTCTTTCTGGTGGAAATTTCTGGAAGGGAGAGATTTCCTTGTCCTTTCGCTTCTCTCCTCAGTGGATCCTCGGTCACTCGGGTCATAAAAACTCATCTCCTTGGGGACCTTCAGGCTCCACAGTTCACTTCTTTGGTTCTTGATGTTGGGATTTGTAAGAACAAGGTACTTGGTCTCTGTGATGAGAGTGACAAAGGTGTCTTTTGTAGTGTTAACGAGGTGACTTTTGGAAAGCCCCTAGGGTGGGGGCAGGTTGCCAGGGGAACCACTCACATGATTAGAGGCTCTGAACTTTCAGTCCCACCCCCTGACCTTGGGGGGATGGGAGGGGCTGGAGGTTGGGGTCAATCACCAATGGTCATGATTTCATCAATCAGGCCTGTGCAATGAAGCCTCCATGAAAACCCGCAAGTACGGGGTTTGGAGAGCTTCTGGTCTGTGAACACGTGGGGATTTGAGGAGAGTGGCACCCCTGGAGAGGGTGTGGACCCTCCTTCCCCATACCTGCCCTGCATGTGTCTCCGTGGGGCTGTTCCTGAGTCACGGTCTTTCATAAGGAACCAGGGGCTTCTCTGAGTTCTGTGAGCCCCTCTAGCAAATTCAACCCAAGAAGGAGGTTGTGGGAACGTGCCATCTGTAGCTGATGGGGTCAGAGGCACAGGTGGCCCTGGGACTTGAGATAGGCACCTCCAGTGGGGGACAGTCCAGTGGGACGGAGCCACTAGCCCGTGGGGCCTGACTCTATCCAGGTACATGGTGTCAGAACTGAGTGAATTGTGGGCCCAGCTAGTGTCTGGGAACTTCCCCCACATTGGAATGGGTGCAGAGCCTCCATGCACAGCTTTCCTGTCAGGGCAGCCATGTAGCCTCACTCCTCCTCCTTCCACGTGTCCCCACGGGCTGAGGACATGTTGCCGCGGCACATTCATTCCTGCGACTGCAGCTCACGCGGCCGAGGTCGTTCTCCAGACGCAGGTGAACTCTGAGAGCGCTCGCCACGCTGCGAGTTCTGTGAGCGCTGCGGCAAGGAGCCCCCGGCAGGCCGGGAGAACAGCAGGCTCGCCGATCTGGCGGCCGCCCGCCACGCGAGGCTCATCCGAATCGAGATGCGCTGTATGCATAAAACGCACACCAGATTTTGAAGGCATATGTGAAAAAGGACAGCGAAGTATCTCATTAATAATCATTTGTTACTGATTGCATGTTGAAATGACAAAATTTTGGATGTATCGGTTTCATGAAGTACAATTGCTAAAACATTTCCCTGTTTCTTTTTCTTTTTTGACAAGGCTCTCATCGTGTGTCTGTTGGAGGGAGCTGGTCCTAGTGCGAGGCTCCACGAGGCAGCGGCCGGCACAGGCTGGGGGGCAGAGCTGCACGGAAGGCGTCCCCGAGTCTGTGGGGTCAGAGGGAGCTCCCCCGCCGGCTTGCCGTCCGTCCGTCTGTCCGTGCTCACAGGCTGTGCACCTGTGCCCTGAGGAGGGGGCCTGTCAGGATGCTGAGCCCTGTGAGTGCTGCCCCCGCCGCCGGAGTCTGCAGCAGGTCACACACGGCCGGCCTTCTCTCCTCTCCTGTCACTGACTCCGGTCCACATCAGCTGCGTGAACGCGGCAGATAATTAAACTCTGATTTTGCTTCTCTCTTTCATGGTATTCTGGCCACGAGATGCGACGTTTCCCCTGTTTCTAAGGTAAGGGCGAAGCGTTCCCCCCTCCCAGCGAGGCCGTGGTCATTAGGGACCCAGGAGAACATTTCCTGCAGGGCATTAATCCTGGGGCCTCCAGTCCTGTTATGATTTACTCACTGGATAGTTGAAAGGCCCAGATTCAAAGGGGCAGCTCGAACCTTTGCCCCCTGGGAACAAAGGCGAGAGATTAGCTCCGTGTTATCAATCAGCATTGTCAGGCACGGATAGAAAGCCTTCACCTGTGGAAACCTTCGTTAGCGCCTCCAAAGGGAATCAAAGGTCACTCCTGGCCATGGTTTTGTCTAAGTCCCCAAATGGGTAGCACTGAATTACCTTCAAAAACGGCCTCAAAGAACCGGAGATGGAGCACGGATTAGTGTCTTAATCTACCAGCAGAGGCCTGTACTTAGGGCCTGGGGACGGTGGGTAGCATTGTCTGGCGCTGCCCCTGGCATGTGGCTGGGGGCTGAGGGTGGGCTTTGTGCCTCTGGACACAGATCCTTTGGCGGCTTTGGGGGTGTTCTCACAGAGCTTTGCCCGCTGACGTAGCCGGACAATGGGATTTGTCAAGAAGCAAATGAGTGAGATCTGGGGCTCAGACCGCGCGGGCACCCTGCTCTGGCAGTCCCGGAGGGAGCAACGGGGGTTGAGCATGAGTCCGAGGGCTGGCGAAGACCCTCAGATGCCGAGATGCTCCCCTCCCCATGTTCAGAGCCACCGGGCGTCTGCTTAGACAGGGTGACAGGAAGGGAGGAGGCCGGTCTCGGGGGCTCAAGCGCTGGTTTCCCATCTCCATGCGACCGGGGACAAATCCCTCTGCGGCGGGGCCTCACCGCCCCCTCCCCCCACCGTGAAGTGGTGCCTAAGGCTGCTCCTCGAATGCCAGCGTGCGCGTGTGTGTGTGGCGGGCCTGCTGTCGCAGATGGCGGCTTTCCCGGTAGGACGGGTGTGGAGGGACCCGTGGTGGCCAGTGGCCTCTAACTGCCGAGGGCCTGTCGTTTGCCGCATGGGAGTGCGTGGGGCCGCGTGCAGAGCCCCTCCTCGGAGCAGCTCTGTGCCCTTCGTCCTGCCTGCCTGCCTCGCAGAACAGCCTCTTTCGAGGGCTGCGCAGGGGGTGGTCCCGCAGGTGTAGGTGGCCACAGCTGTCCCTCCATAGTCTTCGTTCATCTCGAAGTGTGGGTTTGAGCAGCACGCCTTCCGCTCTGGGTGCCGTCCTCATGGGCGAGCTTCCTGCCCACCTGCCACCCCCCGTCCTTCAGGGCTCACAGCAGAGCCTGCTCCCGGCACAGGGACCCCCAGCCTGCTACCTGCCTGTGTGTCTGAGAAGCCCCTTGACCTGAGCTGCTGCCCCTGCCTTGTCCCCCTCCTCCCGGTGCCATGGGCAGCGTCCCCGGTGCCTCTGGGAACAGCAGCCGGTCACGAGACATGAAGCTGCAAGGTGTTTGGATGAAAAAACTAACAAACATCTATATAAAACATGGTGGATGACTTTTCTATTCTGAACGGGAAATGACATAAAGTTGCTGTCCCTTGAGCAGGCAAAGATTGAAGCCGAGACTATGCAGGAAAAGTGGTTTGTCTACATGCAGGAATTCTCCTCCTGCGTGGCCTTGTCCCCGGCCTCCACAAGGCCCGGCGCTGCCCTCCTTTCCTGTGTGTGGGGCTTCTGTCTGCTCCTGGCTTGGACTCAGGCTCGCAGACCTTGCTCCAGACCCATGCCCCGTTGGCCTGTCCCGTGTCCTTATTCTCTACAAGCCCACAGAGGCCCCGACCCACACAGACCCTTGTTCACACTGTCAGCACAAATGCTGTGGCACTGATAGCGTTGGTCCATTTTTCAATCGAGAATTTTGGAAGCATCTTCACAAACACGAGCTCTGAGCAACGCTTTCTCCGTCTCGTCCCTAACTCAGCCCGTGGGGTGTGCAGGGGAGGCAGCTTCCGCGATGTCTGGGAAATGCGACTTTCTGCAGGCGGACCGCCCAATGACTTGCTTTTGAGGCTGCTCTGAACCTGGAGCATGAGGGAGGCGAGGCGGGCCGGCGGTCAGGCACGATGCTGACACTTTCCGGGAAGCTCGTGCACGTGGAGACCTTCAGGGAGACGAGAGGAAAGGGGCTCCCGGACCGGCAGGCTGTCGCCTGGGCACGGCTTCCACCAGCTCCCCTCTGTCTGTCTGTCTGCAAGGACAGTTGTCACTTGGCACCGCTAAGTGCTGTCACGTTCTCCCAGGGGCTGTGCCAGTGGCCGGCATGGGCCTGCCTGGAGCGGGGCTGGCACAAAGCAGGGAAGACTCCCCCTGGCTCAGCTGCACCCACAGAGGCTGTTGGCTCTCTGTTGGCCTGCACGTGACCCTCGACCGTAGAACAGAGCGCTCCTTTCTGGGCATCCTCCCAACTCTGGGACTCGGGCACCGCATTCTGAATCTGAGCCCCGGGCTCCCACACGGTGCTTTCCGGGCTGGGGTCCTGGGCCGCTGTTGCCTCCCCTGAAGCCAGTGCGGGTGTGCGGCCATGCAGGGTGTGGTCTGCTGACTGTGGTGATGATGTCACCAACCACAATTCTGGCTAAACACGAGAATTGGGCGTGAATTCTAATTTTCTTCACTAATGGCGAAGAGTGTGCGTCTCTCCAATTATATGATTTCCTGCAGACAGACTCGTCCCCAGGGATGTGCATTCGGAGCTGGTAATCTGGGACAGAATTCCGGATCACACCTACAGAACAGAGCAGGGCCCGCGACTTTGACCGTCAGCATCATGCGTGAATTAACATGAGCTCTATGTGGGATTTATGTCTCGAAAATGACTGTTAGGGGCCCCATGTCCTGACAGGCACCCTGGGCAGCTCCAGGCCTGTCAGGAATGTGGGGTGGTTTCTGGAGCCTGCCTGGCTGGCCAGGGGAGCGCCTGGGGCCTGCGCTGGTGACCGGCACCCCCTCCTCGTCGAGCTGGAGAACACAGAGCGTGTGCACACGTGTCCCTGACCTTCTCACTCAGCGACACAATACAAATGTGCGAGTGTTTTTCGCCTTTGTTTCTCCAGGACAGGGACTTCCAATATTGGGCTTCCTCCTTTGAGGGATCTGACTTGTGCATTGCCAGACCAAATACAGCCGTTGTGATTCTGCGACACACAGAGCTGTCAGAGGCCCAGGAGCTGCTGGCCGGCGTGTTTCCGGCACACGCAGACAGTCAGACCCGACACGGGTGCAGAGTCCTCTTTGCACCTGCTACTGGAAGTTTCGAAGTCCTGGGTTCTGGCCGTTTATGTGGGTCCTTATAAGGAACATGAAGCACGTGAGAAAGCACGTTACCCTCGGGGACATAATCAAAGAGTAAGATCCCACCAACCTAAGACTGTCTGAGGACGTGGGGCAAACATCTTGTGCAGAAGTGTAAGCGGGAGCTTGGGAAACGCCGGTCATGGCCAGTTTTCCCTCGGAGAGTCTATTAACTGAGTTTATGGCTGGCCTCCGTGGGCATTAGCATCTTGCTGTGTGCGGGGTGGGCTGGCATGGAGATTCTGGGGTTGAAGATGTAGTTTTTTCCTTGAATCTGCCCCTGTGGGGGGATGTTGCACGTCCGTTAGGCCCCATTTCTGCTCCAAGAATTAAATGATGAGAGCAGGTCCGACCGGCCTCCCAGGATCCGGCCCTCCCGTTATTCTGGAGAGGGTGGTGCTTCGACGTGCAAGGTCCCGTTTGCTGGGATCCCCGTCCTGGAGTTGGGGTGGGAGTGAGGAGCAGGGGCTTCTTTCCACTCACCTCAGAGTTTCCGTTTTTACCAGGAAGGGGACAAAAGTGCTCCTCTTGGTTTCTCTGTTGTGACCACAGAGTAAACAGGCTTAAAATGTTTTAAACTTTTTGAAAGAAAGGTGTTTTGCAAAACCCCAAATAATTACTCTTTGGCTGAAACTGGCTTCTCCTTGAATTTATTGATGAGCTCTACACTGAAAACTTATTTTTTCAAATATTGACCCAATTTCTTGGATTCAGAGCTGGTCTCAGAAGCCAGAAACCTACATTTTGTATCAACAACAGCTCTGTGTAAACACCTAAGGAAAATGGAAAGTTTTTGGAATGAAGCAAATTTATTATTGTTTTGCCAAAAACACGAGAAAACAAGGTTAGTTTTGCTCAGAAACAGGGTAAACCGCTCTGCTCTCTGCTGCCATTTTCTGCACGCACCTGGTTGCCTGTCCAGACCCCCAAGCTGGAGGACATTTTGGTTTGCGCGGTCATCATGGTAATACAAAATACATTTCAGTGCTTCTGTCCTGCAAACGCAAAGGACACCAGCAGCTTGTAGATCTGAGCTGAGGACAAGGAACTTCGTGGCTTTCCTTGGACTATCGGCCACTGGCACAGGAGAGATGCTGCCACTCACGGGTGACTTGGCGACAGGAGCCCCCTTTGGCAGAAAACCTAATGCTTCTCTGACTAGGGGTCAGCATGGGAAAGGGCCAACTGAGTGCCCCCAAGAAAGACCCTCAAGTGCGTCTCACCAGCGAGTGAGCTGAGGGGCGCTGTTCTTGCTCTGGTCTGAATTCAAACAGGTTCCCCTCAGGAGAGGGCCACTCACCAGGGCGGTTTAAAGCTGCAGGAAAGCCTTGCCCTGAGCTGACACATCTTTAGGGAGCACAGCGGGGCCTGTGCCGGACAGAAGGGGCCAACAGTGGGGAGAGAAGGTGGGGGACAGGCTCCCCTGTGAGTACCGGGGGGCCATGTGGCCTGGGGCTGCGTCCACAGGTGTGGGAGGGAGGAGACGCGTGTGTCAGCGTGAATGTGCCTCTGGGCACTTTTGGGGGTGAGCAGATAGTGGCCCCAGAGCCCGGGGCACCTCTAGGGGTGAGCCCACCCCTTCCGAGGAGCCGCCCAGTTCAGCCTCCACGGTTCACAATTAAGGGAACAATTAGACGACTCACTGGCGTCCACCTGTTTGCAGCACGCATGTGGGCAGGTGGCCTGGGTCACATCAAGGGGCCGACAGCGGCAATGGCACAGGGCTCTTGGCGCTGCTGACGGGCCAAGATGGAAACTATGTAACTGGAGAAAGTTTCAGACTCCAGTCTGGCGCCCCTGGCTCGGCCTCTGTCCCGTTAGAACAGTGTCTTTGAACACCCGGCAGTGCAGGCTCTGGAAGCGGCACTGGGAACGCGTGGCGGGGGCGGGGGGTGGGGTGCAGGGCTGGGCAGACAGGTGCCCCCGGGAAAGGGCCCCTGGTGACAAGGTCGCTGGGTTTCTGCTCCTCCTGAGACGGAGCCTCAGCGGCTGGAGGAGGGAAGGGGAGGGTCTCACAGTGGAGTCTTGGGGGCAGAGCCTGGAAGGGGCTGTGGGACTCCATATAATCAGGCCCCCTATGTTCTCCCCAGGCTCGAGGCGGTTTGCTGCGCTTACACAGCAGCTGCCTGTCCTCTTAGTCGGCCTCCTCCTCTGCTCCCTTTCTCGTTTGCTAGGGAGATTATCTACCCGCGAGTCCCTCACGCTGTAGCCAGGGGCATTTTAACCCTGGTGTGCATCAGAATCAGTTCCTAGACCCCTGCATCCAGACCCTGCTTCCAGAAGCTGATTTAAATGACCTGACCAAGATCTACAAAGAACTTCTCAAACTCAATACATGGGAAACAAATAATCGAATCAAAAAATGGGCAGAAGATATGAACAGACACTTTCCCAACGAAGACATACAAATGGCTAACAGACACATGAAAAAATGTTCAAAATCATTAACCATCAGGGAAATTCAAATCAAAACCACATTGAGATACCACCTCACGCCAATTAGAATGGCAAAAATTGACAAGGCAGGAAACAACAAATGTTGGAGAGGATGTTGAGAAAGGGGATCCCTCCTACATTGTTGGTGGGAATGCAAGTTGGTGCAGCCACTTTGGGAAACAGTGTGGAGGTCCCTTAAAAAGTTAAAAATTGAGCTACCCTATGACCCAACCATTGCACTACTGGGTGTTTACCCCAAAGATACAGACGTAGTGAAGAGAAGGGCCATACGCACCCCAACATTCATAGCAGCATTGTCCACAATAGCTAAATCGTGGAAGGAGCCGAGAAGTCCTTCAACAGATGACTGGATTAAGAAGATATGGTCCATATATACAATGGAATATTACTCAGCTGTCAGAAAGAATGATTACCCAACATTTGCAGCAACATGGACGGGACTGGAGGAGATAATACTAAGTGAAATAAGTCAAGCAGAGAAAGACAATTATCATATGGTTTCACTCATTTATGGAACGTAAGAAATAGGAAGATCGGTAGGGGAAGAAAGGGATAAAGAAAGGGGGGGTAATCAGAAGGGGGAATGAACCATGAGAGACTATGGACTCTGAGAAACAAACTGAGGGCTTCAGAGGGGAGGGGGGTGGGGAATGGGATAGGCCGGTGATGGGTAGTAAGGGGGCACGTATTACATGGTGCACTGGGTGTTATACGCAACTAATGAATCATGGAACATTACATCAAAAACTAGGGATGTACCGTATGGTGACTAACATAACATAATAAAAAAATTATTATAAAAAAAGTGAAGGAGAATATGGAAAAAAAAAAGAATGTGTCACCAAAAAAAAAAAATAAAATAAAAATAAAAAAATAAATGACCTGACATGGTTTTGGGTGCATAATATACCTAGGAATAAACCAAAACAAAGAATCAAAGATCTATACTCAGAAAACAAAAGAAATTGAGGAAGTCACAAAGAAATGGAAAAACATTCCATGCTCATGGATTGGAAGAACAAATATTGTTAAAATGTCTATGCTGCCCAAAGCAATCTGCACATTCAACACAATCTCTATCAAAATACCATCAATTTTTTTTCACAGAGCTGGGACAAATAATCCTAAAATTTGTATATAACCACAAAAGACCCCAGACAGCCAAAGCAACTTTAAAAAAGAAAACCAAAGTTGGTGGCATCACAATTCCGGACTTCAAGCTCTATTACAAAGCTATAATAATTGAAACAGCATGGTACTGGCACAAAAAAACAGACACATAGACCAATGGAACAGAATAGAGAACCCAGAAATGGACCCTCAACTCTATGGTCAACTAATCTTTGACAAAGCAGGAAAGACTATCCAATGGAAAAAAAGACAGTCTCTTCAACAAATGGTGCTGGGAAAATTGGACAGCCACATGCAGCAGAATGAAATGGGACCATTTCCTCACACCACACACAAAAACAGACTCAAAATGGATGAAAGACCTAAATGTGAGACAGGAATTCATCAAAATCCTAGAGAACACGGGCAACAACTTCTGTGACCTCGGCCACAGCAACTTCTCGCTAGACAGGTCTCCAAAGGTAAGGGAAACAAAGGCAAAAATGAACTTTTGGGACTTCATCAAGATAAAAAGCTTCTGCACAGCAAAGGAAACAGTCAAAAAAACTAAGAAGCAGCCCACGGAATGGGAGACGATATTTGCAAATGACATTGCAGAGAAAGGGCTGATATCCAAGATCTATAAAGAACTTATCAAACTCAACATCCAAAAAACAAATAATCCAGTCAAGAAATAGGCAGAAGACATGAACAAACATTTCTCCAAAGAAGACATACGAATGGCCAACAGACACATGAAAAAATTTTCAACATCCCTCGGCATCAGGGAAACACAAATCAAAACCACAATGAGATACCACTTCACACCTGTCAGAATGGCTAAAATTAACAAGTTAGGAAATGACAGATGTTGGCAAGGGTGTGGAGAAAGGGGAACCCTCTTACACTGTTGGTGGGAATGCAAGCTGCTGCAGCCATTCTGGAAACAGTATGGGAGTTCCTCAAAAAGTTAAAAATAGAGCTACCCTATGACCCAGCCATTTCACTACTGGGAATTTACCCCAAAGATACAGACGTAGTGAAAAGAAGGGGCATATGCACCCCAATGTTCATAGCAGCAATGTCCACAATAGCCAAATTGTGGAAGGGGCCAAGATGCCCTTCAACAGATGAATGGATAAAGAAGTTGTGGTCCATAGATACAATGGACTATTACTCAGCCATCAGAAAGAATGAATACCCACCATTTGCATCAACATGGATGAAACTGGAGGGAATTACACGGAGTGAAATAAGTCAAGCAGAGAAAGGCAATTATCATATGATTTCACTTATATGTGGAATTTAAGAAAGAAAACAGAGGATCATAGGGGAAGGGAGGGAAAAATAAAACAAGATGAAAACAGAGAGGGACACAAACCATAAGAGACTCTTACCTCTAGGGAAGAAACTGAGGGCTGCTGGAGGGGTGGGGGGATGAGGTAACTGGGTGACGGGCGTGAAGGAGGGCACAAGATGCGAGGGCACTGGGTGTTAAATAAGACTGATGAATCACTAAACTCTACCTCTGAAACTAATAATACACTGTATGTTAATTAACTGAATTTAAATTAACAAAATGAAAAAAAATAAATGTCCCGCCTTGGTGGGTCTTGCTTTGTTTTGACACCAGAGCCTTTAAAAATGTCGCCACGATTGTCCTGTGAAGCCGCGGTTACAGCTTGTCGATGGGCAGGAGTTGGGGCCCTGTGGGCCTGGTTCTCAGGACTGTGGGGACATTTGGCTTCTCACAGCCGCGTGATGCCAGCAGAAGGCGCCACCACCCTGGTCCCGAGTTCTCTGAGTCCGTCCCCTGCTCGGGCCACCTGCGCTTGCCCTGGACCCCAGTGCATGTCTGCTTCCTGCCCCCCCGTGTGGCTCCCACCGTGGCCAGAGCTTTCCTCCCCGCAGAACGTCCCCTCAGGGGCTGCGTCCTTAGAGAAGAAGGGGGAGCAGCCTCTACGGGTTTCCTCGGGCCTCATGCGGCCTCTGCACACGAGACATGGGTGGGGACCGTGGGCAGGAGAGGGCAGCCCAGGGTGGGTGCGGGGAGCTGCGGTGGGGGAGCGGGCCAGGCCGCCAGCAGGGTTTGCTCCAGGATCCGGAAATCTGGGTTCCAGAGTGAAATCTCCTGATGTTAACATAAAGTTTTTTTCCAGTGAAACGGAGACCAAATAAAACATGTATAGCCCAGATTAGGGTGTTTGGTCCAAATCTGCAACGTGCCCTTACCCGTCTCCCCCGTCCTCTTCATGAAGCCAGCACTACGCGCTCAGCACTCACTGTGCTCCAGGCACTGTTGTTGGCTCTCGGGGTAAGTCTGGGGACAAGGAGGCCAAGGGCTCAGCTCCCCTGTGCCTCACAATCAACCAACCACAGCCTCAGCCCGTTTCAGTGCCGGGAGCGCGGTGAAAGGGGAGGCCGACGGTGGCGGGTGGCTGGCCCCTGTGAGGGGGGCAGCAGGCAGTGGGGCCGACCTGGAGGGCTCACCCGAACCCCCCAGTGGGAACTGGCCAGATGCCTGGGGGGGGGCAGCGCCCCAGAAAGGCGCCCAAGGAAACAGCTCACAGGGAGAGAGTTGAGAATCAGGGGAGACGGAAAGAGGGGCTGTCATGCAGGATCTGGTGTCTGGGAGGCACAGGGGGTGAAGGGCAGTGACCTGGCCCTGCGTCCTCCTGTGCAGACCCCATGTGAGCACCTAGGGCTTTCTCCCTCATGTAATTCAAATACAAGCTGTTTTTTGGAACAAGACAACTCTATATGACAAAATTAAAAAAAAAATCCTCCTGGGTCTTCTGATTGCAAAATTCTTGGCAAGTTTGTCCAAACCAAACTTTTCTTCATCTTTCTATGTTGTTGACTTTCTGACAGGCCTGCTCTGCGGTGTCTGAGCTCGTGCTTGGTGTGCTCACTGGGCAGGTGGTTTCAGAACAGCTAGGAGGTCCCCTGGGTGGGGACTGCACTCCCACAGCGGACGGCCAGGTTAAAACAAGTATAAGGCCCCCCATTCCCGCTGCTCGGCCCCTCCCCCAAACCACTCAAGTGGCCCATGGCTGCTTCGCTCAAGGCTATGACGTCCCAGGGATTCGTCGTCCACCCCGGGCATCTAGACTCCAGCCCAGAGGGCCACCAGCCGTCCTGAGGATGCCAGGACCCCTGCGTCCTTGTTGCCTTGACTGCTCCCCCCAGGACACTGTCCTTTCCAGCTGGAGAGAAGCCCCCTCCTGTCCCGGTGAAGCCATCATGGTCTCTACTACTTGTGTGTCCATGGGCGTCTGGGCTGTGTATTGTTCTGTTTTGTGGGTTGTTGTTTTTTTAAGAAACATTTATTTATCAGCCATGCATCTTTGATGTTTTCCAAGGATGTGTTTAGAGACTTGAAACAATCCCCAATGTCATGGCCTCTGGGACTTGCTCAGAGGCCTTGTGTGGCCTCCCACCTCTTTGGTTGCTCCCCCACCATTAGTACTCTGACCGAGCACGGCAACGCTATGCCTATTTATTTATGTATAAATGGTATCCATTAACAACTGTTCTAACATATCTACGTTATATAGAAAAATGTAGAGTTTTACATGGGACAAGATACAAAGTAAATACACATCAAAAAATCAGTATTTTCTCTTATGTGCCATGGGTTTTCCTGTGAGATTCCTGGAGTTCAAACACATTTGGTAGAAATGCCTGGGGGCCACAGGGTGGGTGATCCCTCTGGTGAAACAAAACCGACTATGCAAAATCTAGACGTTTCCAGGGTCTCCTAAATCCCAGGACAAGACCCCATAAATGCTGAAATTTGTGCATGTCAGTTTTTCTCATCCTGAGCATGCACCCCCCCACAGGCTGGTCCCCCTGTGAGCATGAACCCCTCAGCATAGATCCCCATGAGCATGGTCCCCTTGACCAGGGACTCACATGATCATGGATCCACCGTGAGCACAGTTCCCCTGAGCATGAACACCCTCTGAGTGCAGACCCCTGAAAGTGGTCCCTCCCCATAAGCGTGGACCCCTAAGCGTGGTAACCCTGAGGATGTTACCCCCTGAGCCCAGCCTCTTTGTTCTGCAAAAGAGCCTCTACACTAAGTAGACAGTGAAAAGTTGAACTTGTAAATTGATTTATTACCTCCAACAACTACATAGTCACATGACTCTACAAAGTGGCATAGACCAGACTCCAGCAGAAAAATTAACATGGAATAGGAAAAAAATATTCCAATAATTCTAAGACAGACAGAAAGGGGGAAATAAAGCAATGAAAAATATAGGGAACAAACAAAACAAGTAAAAAATAGTAAACATATCCAAACATATTAGTAATTAAATTAAATCAAAATGACTTAAACATATTAATTAAAAAAGATTATCAGATTGGATTAAAAAAAAAAGACCCAGCTATCTTGCTTACCGGAAGCCTCCTTTAAACATAATGATGTACCACGCAGACATCAATAAAAGGAAAGCTGCGGTGGGCTGCATTGATATCAGACAAGTAGACTCCACAGCAAGGAAACCATCACTAAAGAAGGAGATGACATAATGATAAATGGTGAATTTATCAATTTAAAATCCTAAATGAGTACACACTTAAGTACACAAGATACTTGAAATAGAAGCTGATAGGTCTGAAAAAAGCAATGAGGAATCAATGATTATAGTTAGAGACGTCAATACTCCTTCATCTGTGATCGGCAGACCTAGCAGACAGAAGATCCACCAGGATGAGGACCAGGAAGAGCAGAACAGCGTCACCAGCTGCACCTGCCAGACAGGGGTACGGCACCGTACCAAACTGTAGCAGAACAGATGTATGTCGTTCTCAGGTGTACATGAAATTTCCACCAAATAAACCATCTGGGGTCATAAAAACTGATAAATTTAAAAGAGCTGAAATCATACAAAACATGTTTTCTGACCATAAAAAAATTGAAGTGAAAATTAATAACAGAAAGATATTTAGAGAACCTCTAACTACTTGAAAATGAAATGACACACTTAGGCAATCCATAGGGCAAAGAAGCCATTGCAAGGAAATTAGAAAGTATTTTGAACTGTATGAAAATTGGAAACAGGATAATAGAAAAATGAATAAATTCAAAACAGATTTTTTGAAAATATTAACAAAATCAGTAAACCTCTAGCCAGAATGACAAAGAAAAAAAGAGAAAAGACAAATTACAATATCAGGAACAAACGAGGGTGTGGGGTTACAGACGACCGCGAGGAGCCCTGTGAACACGCCACACACGTGCATCGGACAGGGTGATGGGACACACCGGTTCCTGGAAAGCTACAAACTGTTAAAACACACTCAAGAAGAAATAGAGAAACTGAGTAGTCCTGTATCTACTAAGGAAACTGATCTCGTAGTTAAAAATCTTCGGAACGTGAGTGGGTGGTTTCATTGGCAAATTCTATTTTCCAGCACAATGAATGTGAACGGAGCGCACGGCACGTGGGAGGCACAGAGTTCTTGGATCAGCCATATAGAGAAATGTGGTCCTTCTTGCCCCTGACAGAGTTTTTTTCTTTGCAATTTTAAAACTTCTGCCTGGAAATCTCCCTCTGGTGTGTGATGGAAGCATGAGTGTCTGCCTAGAGATGTTCACGGACTCATCCAAGGGCTGGGACGTGAGCAAGGCCCCAGGGGCTCTGCTGGCTTCAGAGATGGGGAACCTGGCCTAAGAAACGCTGTGCCCGGCGCTGCAGGAGCCCAGAGCCGCCAGCCCCAGATGTGAGCCTGGTGAGGCCCAGGGATAGAACTTCCGGCTGCAGAAAAAAAAAGACGCTCCATTTGCTTTGTTTTAAGCCGCTGAATTGCTGTCACTGTCGCAGCCCCAAGGTGACGCAACCTGGCGTTGTGCGGGCTCTCGGCTTCTCCACGCCTGGGCCTTGAGCCCCCTCTGGGACGGCGCTCTGCTGTGATGGTCCCGTGCAGGCTCGTGGGCCCGAATCTGGAAGCCCAGGGCCCAGGGAGGCAGGGTGGCGCTGCGGCTTCCCGAGGTTTCTGCCCACGCAGGAGAGGAGCCCGGCCGGGGACCCCGGGCAAAACTCGGAGTTTTCCAGGCCAGTGTCTCTGGAACAAATGACCCACGGCAGTTTCTGTTTCCTGCGAGGTGATCAGAGCACCAGCCTTGGGCTAGGGCCCCGCCGCCGGCCAAGACCATCTCGACGGCTTGCCCGCCCACCTGTCCGAATGGGGGGTGCAGGCTTGCTCGTGGGCCGGAGACACGGTCACCACCAAGCTTGTCTCCCGCAGGAGGACATTTTCCCCAGCTCTACAGTCACAGCCTGCGTGGGTCCGCCGTGACAGCTCATGGAGATGGAGTGCCAGTCACGTCCCAGACGCCCCCGGGTTCCACCTGGGCCCTCGGCCCCTGCTGCCTGTCCTCTTGTGTCCCTCCGGCAGCGGGCAGGACTGACGGGGCACAGAGCCTCGCTGCCAGATGGAGGGACCAATTACCACTCCATCCCCTCGGGGAGAGCCTATCAGATGTATTCCGGGGCTCATAATAAATGAATTGGAAGGAGAAAATTGCACTCCGAACACCGTGTTCTGTGTACTCGTGTGAGCAGGTTGTAATTAGTTAATTAAATGCCGGCTGACAGAATGGCCCGGTGGGGCTGCTGCAATGTGGGCAGGCCCCCGAAACCCGGGCAGGGAACCTCTTGGAATCCGTGGGCAGGGGAGCAGTTAAACCTCCCACCGAAGGGACCACTTTTCCCTGGGATGGTCTGGGGGGGTCTGGGGGGGTACCGGGGCGGGCGACTTAGTGTCTAAATTCACTGGAATGGAAAGGCAGCACAGAGAGACAGGTGTGGCGGCCAGACATCTGCGGACGCTGAGGCCGTGACAGGTGTGGGCAGGACGGGGTAGATAAGAACCAGGCAGGGGTCACGTGGCAGGAAGGGAAGGTGTGGGGGAGGAGCGGAGGGGCGAGGAAGCTGGCTTTGTGCCGGGAGAGGGAGTACGCAGGCTTTACAATGGATTTAATGACCCGAGTTTGCTGGAGCGGCGTGAGCTCCCTATGGGCCCCGGGCAGGGGAAGCCAGGGTGCTTGCGGTCCCCAACCACAGTCAGCACCCCTCTTCCACATCAAGCCTACATACTGGGCCTTACTGTCTCATAAAGGAGCTGGAACGTAAGATGTAGTGACCTTTGAAAGCCGTGAGTCAGCTCGTGCTGTCCTCCTGCTTGGAGCGTCCCCAAGGCCCACGGCCCCTCTCCCTGCGCCCGCCCCCACGGCTCTCTGGCTGGCCCTGGAGGAGCCCACCTCACGCCCGTCAGAGGGTCTGCACATGTTAATTCACGGGGAGCCCCTCTCCTGCATTTTCTGTTATGATGGGGTTTCACGCCAATCTCATCATGTCATTTGCAAAAATAATCATTGCCTCTTTCCCGTTTTTACGTGTCGTTTCTTCTCTTGTCTGGGTGGGTCAGCTGCTTCTTTTGGACAGTTGTGTCTTAGCCAGGGCTGACCAATTCTATCTTCTCCGTCTCGCGTAGCCTGTGTGTCAAACACACCAAGTTTCCTGGGTGACTTCCTGGTCCTTGAGGAAAGGCCTTCAGCCCGTCTTATCACCCTAACGTTTTTTGGTATTTTCATTGTAATGTGGTTCTCCTGCCGTCCGCCTGACACCTGGTCATTCCGGCGGCGAGAGCCCGCTCTCTGCAGTTTGCCGTCACACGCGGCACCTCCGTGGGAGGGGCTCGACTGGTAGGAACCCGCTCAACTCAGTAGCCAGGGCCCTCCCCCCTTTTGGAATACTGTTTTTGCTGTGACTGGACTATCAGGGGGCCCAAGGATCTGTGCTGTAGTCGGGCATGATTTTGGAGACGCGGAGACTTCATCAGGCTCCTTGAACCACACCCGCCGTGATTTTGCCCACGTATCTTACCCCACTCCTTTGGACAAAGCAACGCCGCCCAGCGCGCTCAGCTTCCGGCTGCCACCCAGCATTCCTAGCCCACAAAGACTCCCTTCTGGAAATGTGTCCATCCTGAGTGGGCCGACCCGGCTCCGGGGAAGCAATCCCAGGACCCCCCACCCCCGACCGCGGGCATCGGCTTGGGAACGTTTCCTGCTGGTGGTGAATGTGGCTGTGTGAGGAGCCGGCTGAGAAGAAAGCGCCCTGCGCCCTCACACTCCGTCCAGAGACCCAGTCGCCCGAGTGCGGGAGATGGTGAAGGAGCATGGTGGCCTGGGAGCCACAGCAGCCCCGCCACCTTGTGGGATAATCCGTTCCCATGAGACCCCTGGGGGCAGTCTCCTCTCGAGAGCCAGGACACCTGTTTGCGGTCTGGGACAGGTAATGCCACCTGAGCCTGGCCTGCTTGATGCAGCTCACGGCCCCCTAGCTGGTTAGATGCCAAGAAGTCACACCGCAGTAATTTTTTTTTTTTTTAGATTTTATTTATTTATTTGTCAGAGAGAGGGAGAGCAAGCACAAGCAGAGGGGAGGGGCAGAGAGAGAAGGAGAAGTAGACTGCCGCTGAGCAAGGAGCCCGACACAGGACTTGATCCCAGGACCCCGGGATCGTGACCTGAGCCACAGGCAGACGCCCAACTGACTGAGCCCCCCAGGCGCCCCACACCACGGTACTTGTATTGTGCACCAAGCCTGGAGTCAGTCCCCAAATCCTTTTGGGATATTTCATTTTGCTGCAGGATCTCTCTTCCAAACAATCAACCTAAATTCCCCACTCTACCAACTTGGCATGCACGGAAAACACTGGGGTGAGTGCCGTCTCCCCCTTTTCTGGGGATGAATCAGGCCCCTGGATTGCAGAGAGCTGCGTCCAAGCGTGAGGATCCGCCTAGAGCTGCTGTCTCCCCGCCCTCATCACCCACTTGCAGCCTCCACACTAGCCTCCAGCTGTGCAGGCTGTTCCCTTTTATGTGGCCAGCGGAGAAAACACCAGGAGGCAACACCCGAAATGAACTGGGGGTTCCTCGTGGAGATGACCTGCTCCCTCTGTTGACAGAAAGGTCCCGTGTCCCCGGAGGGGGGGGGGCTCAGTCCAGCCCCGCGTGTGGAGACTTGAGGCCCAAGTCCTCCCCAGACCCCAGACTCAAATCTGTCACAGCCTCTCCTTCTCTGGAGGCCAGGCTCTCGAGAGGCCCCCTCGCTTCAGACACCCTTCACCTTTGGGGGATTTGGAAGGACGGTGTTCCCCAGCGAGTGCTGACAGAGAGATCAGAGCTGCTTGCTAGATTTCATACACTCGGGTGTCTTTTGAGTGGAGCCAATCCATCAGTTGAATTTTCCAAGTTTTCAAAAATGAGTAGCCGTAGTCACTGATGAGAGTGCTTCCTGGAGCCTTGAGGGACAGTGTGGCCCCCCCCAGGAAGGCCCCCCCCCCCGCCTGAAGGACTGGCGTGTTTGAGGACAAGGCTTTCATTCCCAACACGCTTGGCTGTCTTCCTTGGCCAATACGGAGTAGGAACCCCAGTTGTGGCGTCTCAGAGCGCCAAGACGATCCCACCTACTTATTTCGTTCCGCCAGAGATCCGTCAGCCCAATGGGAGCAATCGGCAGCTAATCCTCAGAAAGTGCTCATTGGATTGTACTGAATTAAATCCCGGGGTGATTGGTCCGAATTCTGATGGATGAGACCCACATTTGTAGGGGAAAGAGCTTTATTTCCCTCTTGCTCCCGGTCTACTCCAGGCTGGCAGGGCCCTCTCCCAGCCACTCCTCGGTGCACAGGACTCCTTTATTCACACGGACCCTGCTTATCAACCTCCCGGGGCTGCGCTCGGGGCCCTTCTCCCAAAGTCTGCTTGTGGTTATCACTGACCAGGGAGACCAGAACGATCTTCCTCTCGTTTGACAAAGAACAGCAATTCTTGTTTAAAGAACTTACGCTGCCCTAAATCACGACACCCACGTTTTTATACCGGCTCCTCCCTCTTCCGCCGACAACCCTCGAAGGTACTTTCTGAGAACATGGACTTTGTCTTTCGCTTCGCTGACTAATCTACAGCTTTCCCATCGCAGAATCCCAATGAGAATTCGTTGAGGAGTTAACATTAGGGTTATTTTTGTGACTTTGCTGCCCGTCCTTCCTGTTTTACCCTCAGCTAACTCATTTCTACCCTTTCATTTATCTGTGTCTACGATTCTTTCTGACCCTTCCCAATGAAATCTGGGGCCAATAAGGGGGAGCCCCGGGGGAACCCCAGGAAAGTTGAGACGGACCTTATGTCCAGGTGCTAGTTAATCACCCCGATTCTATGCCTTCATCCTCGAACTTGACCTTCTGCTGGAGGTCAGGGAGCTGAGCATTCCATTCCATTCCGTCTTCCCAGAGCTCGCGGTGGGGCTCGGAGGGCCATGCTGCAATTGCACATCCCTCCCACTGGAGGGCGCCATGCCCACAGCGGTGTTTGCCCCTGGGGGCGAGAAAGGGTCCTTGGGTCCCTGAGCAAATGCCGAGGGCCATTTTGAAGCTTCCGCAGTCCACTCCTTGGGCAAACCAAGAATGCGAGGCATCCGGGATCTCCCCATCTCCCTCCTGGAAAATGGGAGTATCCCAACGAGGGGGCCATCTTGGTGCGGGTTGCATGTGATTGGGCAGTTTGTCCACGGAATCGAGAGTGGCCCAACCAGGTTATTTCCTCTCAAGACATGTGGAGCATGTGGTTGGCCTCTTTATATAATTTATACCCAATAAACTGATTATTTCAGTAACTATAAATCAACAGTAATGACTACCTAGTTTCCGACTTCTGAGAATGTTTTTCGCAAGTCGAGGAGACTGATGTGGACAAAGTCTAGCTGTTGGCCCAGCGAATTGCCCCACCTCCAGCAGGCAATCAACAGCTATTAAAGCAGGAATTATGTCCTCGAGCCTGTTGTATGTATTTCAATTTCTGAGTGCAGAGCTGACATCATTTAGCAGAAGTTTTCATTCCAGCTGCATGATTGTGAGACCACGGCAATGCTTTTTACCATTAATATCCTCATGACTTAGTGTGTTAATGAGAGGTTTGAGTTGTGTGACTTGATCATGGGCATATGCAAATACAATGATTTTTTTTCTCTGAGAAGAGCTCTCAATCAATATATACTATTTCAGATGTCTCTCATTTTGCTCAATGGGTGTTTAGTTCTTAAAAAGTTGAATTACTTAAAATTCAGAGGGAAGATTACTCTTTTAAGAGACCTTTGGTAGATGGGAGGAATTCCAGCTTGGACCGCCCGCTCCCCCCGCATCGTACTGTCCTCTGTTCCTTCCCCAAGCACGGCCGCGCACGCCGACCGCAGCTGCAGCAGAGAAAACCCAGTGTTGTGAAAAGTGAAACGCTCTGTGGTTTGGTTTTCACTTTGGGCTGATGCTTTCCACCAGAAGGAGTGACAGTTCTACTCTTTGAAGGTGACATCAAGCAGAATTAAAATGATGTCTGTATTTGCTACTACGCGGTCAGCTAAAACAGAACAGCAACAGAAGCCGGAGAAGCGCACATATACGGAATCACGTGCTTCACGGTACCAGTTAGGAAGAGGCAACTGCATGGCGACTGTGTGTCAGTTAAATAGGAAAAACGAGGAATATCACATTATGCAGATATGAGTTTTGGACCTTATGGAGACAAAGCACAACGGGAGATTTTAATATGCACATAAAAACGAGTTTGATAGAAAATACTTAAACGTGTGTTTAAAAACCCATGAATTTAGGGTAACGGGCCCAAGAAGCTCTTGCTTGTGCCCCACAAAACCTCATGTATTAATGGGTTTCCTGCAGCCGAGTGGCTGGAATGGGGAGCTAGTCCCCATGGCATGTTTACCATCACTTAGGACTCACTCCCCTCTCAGCTCTTCCTTTGGGCGGCGTCATGAGGACATGGTGGCAGATGCGAACCCTCAAGAGACCCGCTGTGCCGACAGACAGACGCTCACTCCAAGGCAGTGGACTTCCAAGGGCAGTCAGCGTCAGCTCCCTTGAAGGTGTCGCGAGTTCCTTTTCTCCTTAAATGAATACCCTTACGTGGCTGCTGGCGTGGCCAGGCTCTAGAGCCGCCGTGCTGCACGTGCTCGTCCAGGAGGGGACACGTGCCCTGTGAGAGCTTGGCATTCAAGGGCCACTCCGCGGATGAGCCCTGTGTCTCTTGCGGCCACCCCCTCCCCGAACAGCAGTTCTGTCTATTTAGATCCCACTTTCCCTAGTAGGTGGGGAGCTGAAACTGTTTACCCCATGTTCGGTCAGCTCAGAAGGGAGCCAGAGCTCTCAGACTGGCTCCAGCAAGGTCATTTAAAGGACGCAGGATGATTTTCTGCAGATGTTGAAGGCCTGTTTGAAACATCTCCCTTTCTCTGGTTCTTTGGCCGTCCTGAGCTTCGCCTTTTGGAGGGCGGCTTTGCTGAGGACACAAACTCACACCCATCGCTGTGGCCTCGGCAGCCCCCACAGTTCTTGGGGGCCAGAGAGATCTGGGAGGAAAGGAGTGGACACAGGTCGGGTTGGTCAGGACTGAAAGTGAAGACAGTGCCTTAGAGATAGCTTTCCAGTGGCTACAACAAGCCAGACACGTGCAGGTATTGAGAAAGGGGGTCACCTAGCCAGGCTGACAGAGCCTCCTGTAAATGTGGCAGCACCAGCTATGACGTGATCATCAGACAGCTCGTGAGTCGGGCTCCGACAAACCTGGGCTTGACTCCACATTGTACTACTTCCTAGCTGAGTGGACTGGAGCAAACCACTCTACTCATAAAGTCCCCGTTGTTCTCACCCCGTAATGGGGACAGTCGGTCTCCATAGTCACAGTCTCCTCATGAGATTCCAGTGAGGTCACTGACTTGTTCCCTGCTGGTTCTCCGGAAGGCACGGATGACGGAGACCTCTTCTCTACGACAGCATTTCTCAAACTCTGGTGGGCAAAGAATCACCTGGGAATCTTGTGAAAATGAAGACGGCCTCAGTGTGTCTGGAGTGAGGCCCCGGAGTTCCCAGGTGATGCCCTGTGACGGACACTCTTCGAAGAGCAAGACTCCAGGACCCACACGTCGGTCTCAGGTGTGTGCTCGAAGATGGGCTGCACAATATATGTCACAGACACCCATGAAACACCTGTTCTGAATGAATGGATAACTAGTAAGCAATATAACTGCTAGAAAGTAATAAGAACGTTAGGAAGTGGTTCCAGATGCTATGGTATAGAAATAGTGTGTAATCTGGTAATAACTAGGTTTAAGAATTTGTGGTAACAGAAGATGACAGGTGTTTATGACGACATTAGGGATGTTCAGAGAGTTCCATAAGGATTGTGTGAAGGGAAACTTACTCTGTTCTCCCACACGTCCTCCCTGGTTCCACCATCCAGGACAGACTAGAACTTTGGGTGGGATCATTGCTCTGACCAATCAACCCAGGTAAACATGTCTGCTCGGCGGCTGGCTCGACACCCCCCCTTCTGCTCCCTCCTGCACAGCGGAGGGGGCGCTCTGTCGTCCCAGCGTATGCACAGCACGTGATATGGGCTCAACCAACATAATTTACATGAAAAACCAGGATAACTTCAGAGAGAAATAGAGCAGGAGGCGAGTGATATGTGTTGGATCAGAGTTGAGCAAGGTGCTGGCGTGCAGAGAGGAGAGAGGACGGGGCTCACGCTGGGGCCCAGGGCAGCTTGGGGTTTGCACAGCTGCCCCTTGAGTCCTTATTGAGCTGGCATGGAAGCCACAGAAAACCAGATAGGCTTGCCTCCATGATTTGTGCCCCATTTTCTCCTTTCCTGGCTCTGGAGCACTCCACCTTGGACAGTGCCTGACGTTCACGTCTGTGCACGCCCAGCACGGACCACGGGCACTGGTGTCGGTGCAAGGTTTGCTTTTCTCTCTTCCATCGCCATGTCTATGTCAGCTCTGGAACTTGTGACCGAAGGTAGGAAGGACCACGGGTCCTGCTACCCCACACTGGCACTCGGGGGGTCAGCTGTTAGCTTCAGGATGTGGGGCGTGTAGCAGAGGTCGGGCAGACACCCTGTTTGGCGAGAAGCAGGCTGTCCTCCAACTTCATCCTGACCTTCCCAACGTTACCCGTAACTCAGAGAAGGCACGAGCTCAGGGCTCAGTCAATGGGAAGAACCAGCCTGCACCGCGAGGCTTTAGGGGCTGCCGATACTCACCAGGAGCCCACGGAGGGAAGTGCGGCCGACCCCACTGGAGGGAGTGCAGAGACACAGATCCCACCAGAGGACCTGAGGGCAGGGCCCCGCTCACCCCCCGGAAGGAGAGGGCAGAGGGGCGAGCCGGCCGCGGAGGAGAGCAGGTCAGACAAGGGAGGCGGCTGGGGGGCCCCCGTGTTTCCCTCCCACGAAGGGGAAGCAGGAGGAGCTGCAGCGTATCACGGGGCGGAGGCGCGCTCCTCACGCGTCTCAGAACGAGGCACATCAGCCACGCTCTGGAAACCCCACTCCTGTTCTGAAACCGTCTGCCACCCACAGCCTGTCCTTGTCCGGACCAGCAGGAGACCCAGACCGAGCGAGGACAGACAGAGGGGCGTTTCCAGCACAAGAGATGGTGACGGGCGCAGAGAGCATAGCCATGAGGCCGCAGGAAGGGCACGGAGGACCCCTCGGGGACGGTCGGCTCTTCAGGGGAGCAGCTGTGGGCGCCTCGCCCGCTCCTCGCTCTGGAAAGACCCATACTGGGCGGTTCCAGTCCCTCCAGCGCCGGCTCTGCTCAGTTTCTCTCCCGGGCGCTCTGTGGACCGGGGAGGGTGTGGCCGAGCCTCTAAGGCCGACCAGTGGAGACAGCTTCCAGATTTGCGGTGTCCCCCACCGGCTTTCTCACGCTGGCCCCTGTGCTTGTGAGAAGCAGCCACATTCAGTGGTCGGTGTTGAGATCGACACGGCCTGACTGCTGTGTGCTCACGTGTTTTAGGACCCGTCCCGATGGTGTTTGGGACACGCTCTGTCACCTGCCTGTGGCACGTGGTATATTTCTTGGTCTCTGGAAAATCTCCGCCATCCACTTTCCCCTCCCCCATTCATCTGGAACGGCTCGGCCCTACACTCTCTTCAGGAACGTCATTTTCTTGGAAGCCCAGGACACTGGGACAGGCCCGCAGCAGGCTCCCAGCCCGCGAGCATGGCGGCCAGCACATCCCGCCATGCGGATGGGTGCCCTGTGGCGGGGTGGCAGAGTTCCAGGCGGGAGAAACCACAGCTCTGGCGGGATCCTGTGTGCTGTGGGCAGATGTTTGTTAGGAGAGGCAAGGGTGGTCTGTCCTGCGTCTGCGTCAGCCCGCGCCCCCTCCTCATTGTTGGGGGGGTGGTCCCTGTGGTCTTGGCCCCCAGGGCAGGTGTTCTCCAGGGAGGGACCCCCTCCAGTAGGAGTGCAGGGATGCAGGGACCATCTCAGGGGTGTCGACCCCAGAATCCACCGAGTGCACACGCCAAATTCAATTAAAAATAAAAATAATAAAAAAGTGTGTGTTTTCTTGAAGAATGAACCAAGGAGACACACTTCACAGGTCACGGACAATCCTCACGTTTCCTGGAGAGTTCCTCCTTTGGCGAAATGACTCTCCTGAGTCCCAGTCTTCGCTAGAGCAGACGGTTTTGCTTCTCCCTTTGGCGGCCCATCCTCGGCTGGCCCGGCGCCCCAAGACCTGAGCTCGGCTTCTCCGTGGCTTGGTGGGCTGGTGTTAGGGCCCCTCGGCTGCGTTCAGGATGGGCGCTGCCGCAGCTTCTGCTCACCCCACACGCCCTGGCGGGGAGCCTGTCCCACGCCCCTAATGGGGCCTGTGATGTCCCTTCGTCAAGTGCAACAAATGTCGCGAGCAGCAGCGAGCCACACCCCCAAACCCACAGCTAGTGTGGGCACCACGTTCAACAGCTGTTACCTTTGCTCATCAATGGCCATTCACACTCTGCCTGTTGATCTCGGGCATAAAAAGGCACAGCTGAACTCATTAAAATATATTTGTCATGGACCCGCGGTTTCCATCCTGACCTTCCTGGCCTTAGCTTCATTCCTCCTTCTCTTGTCCCTGCCCTCCCGTTCCCTCCTACTCCCCTTCACTGGCAAACCTCCCGCAGCACACAGCTCCGTGCTCTGTGAGCTGTCACGGTGAGCAGGGCCCTGGGGCTCGCGGGTGCCAGGCTCCCACGCAGTCCTGTCCGCGGCCTCGTCCTCGTCCTCACACGGCAGCCTGGATCTCATCCTGCTGCCTGTTGAGCGCGGGAGAAGGGATGCACACAGGGGCAAGCATCCTCCCTTCCCTGTGTCCCGGGGCCCGGGTCGCTGCGTGGCCCCTCGGGGTGCTGGGGAAACCGGAGGGTCGTCTGCATGCACAAGGAGCTCAGAACACGCAGACACTGAGGTCACACAGAGGTCCGGTGCAGTGGCAACCATAAGTCCATTTCTTTCTGAACACTTTATCTTAAAGCTTTTCAAACTGACCCCCAGTAAAGACAGAAGTGTAGTGACCTCCGTCACCAGATTCCAGAATTAGCGGCGCTCTGCTCGCGTGTGCTTCTGCCGCGTCCCCCACCAAGGTTCTGATGGGCATATTTAAACACTAATCCCAACGTGTAATTTCATCCACTTATTTCATCTCTCTAACAAATAAGCTCTTTTTTAGGCGCCCAGAAGGTCACTACCTCATCAAAAACACTTAATCATGATTGTGTTTGAGTCGGACCCTGAACGCACGCACACCGAGCACGTGGGCGACGTGGCCCTTGGTCTGCGGCGGCTTCCCACACCTTCAACAATGTTTCTAGTGCAGAAACTCGGTTCTTTTTCTTTTCTTTTCTTTTCTTTCCTTTTCTTTTTTGTTTTCTTTTTTTTTAAGATTTTATTTATGTATTTGAAAGAGAGAGAGACAGCCAGCTAGAGAGGGAACACAAGCAGGGGGAGTGGGAGAGGAAGAACCGGGCTCCCAGCAGAGGAGCCTGATGCGGGGCTCTATCCCAGAACCCTGGGATCACGCCCTGAGCCGAAGGCAGACTTTTAACGACTGTGCCACCCAGGCGCCCTCGGTTATTTTTTGAAGGAGTCTCTCCATTCTGGACTCTGCTGATTGGATCCTCGTGCGTTTTCCTCTCTTCTCTGCTTCCTATAAACTGGTAGTTAGATCTCCTGGCTCTTCTCGGCTGGAACCCTCGGGGGGTGCCCTCTGCTCCCTCTTGTGCCAGGTCGGGACGTCAGGAGGGGATCCTGCCGGAGGTGGTTACTGAGCGAGGCTCCAGTCGGACGACGTAGCTCGCATGCTAGGGAGCTGTGTTCTCACGCAGGAGGCCCGTCGCCTGTGACCCTCCACCCACAACAAACACGCTAGAGCCGTCGCCTCCCCACCCCATTTCCACCTCAGCCACAGCTGCCCTCTCTGTGTATTTCCCTGTCCCCCCGGCCTGCCGGCTCTTCCTCCTGGGGCAGGCAGAGGCCAGACTGCTCTCTCCGCAGCGGATGATTCTGAAGACACATCATTTATTCATTTGTACGGATTTTAACTGGAGTGGAGGCGACGTCAAGGATCACCTTCTCTCAGACGTGCGGCAGGGGGTGTGGAACCTCTTCTGTGCCGAGCAGCCTGTGTTTGTGTGTCCTGCTCCCCCACCGCCCTTCCCTCCATCTGGCTCCAACCCCGTCGCTGCTGCCACCAGGGCCACGAGGAGCCCTTGTGGTCCAATCCAACAGGGTCTCAGGTGCAGTGTTTGGTCCACTCTCTCTCTTTCGAAGCTCTCCTTTCTCGGCCTCCATGACACTACTCTCTGTGAGTAAATGCTGTTCCTCACGGGTCCTGATGTTGCTGTTTCCCCAGATGCTGTCCTTGGCCACCTTCCCTCATAGCTACACATCCTTCCTGGCAATCCCATCCATTCCTAGTTCTAAATCTCTCTCGAGGTCTCAGTGTCTTCGAGAGCACTGAGCATTGCTGCTCGGATAACACCAGACATCTTGAACTTAAAATGCCCGTTTCTGAACTCACCAGCATCCCCTTCGATCCTGGCCCTTTCCTGGGTCCCACCTGGAAGGAGCACACATCGGTATCTCAGTCACGGATAGCCTTGCAATCCTTGCCAACGTACCATACATGGCGTGGCCCAGTAGCTGAGAGCCTGGCCTCTGCGCCTGTCCTCCAGGATGTGTGCCCGCGGAGAGCGCGTCTAGGCTGGCTTGGGAGGGGGAAGCTGGGGTGTGCACAGGTCCCGAGGACTCGCGCATACTGCAGCTCCCTCCCTGGCCCCGGCGCGTGGTGCCGAGAAGGAAATGTCCGGAGAGAACAGCGAGCAGCACACCTAAATCCCTTCCCCATTTGCAGGACAGGAGATGCTGCGGACCCAGACAGGGGAAGTGTGGGAAAGCCTTACTCCCACTGGTTTTGGAACCTGAGTTTGCCGCATGTGGGGTGCAAGTCAGTCAAGCCACACTGCTCCGCCGTGTCCCTCTGGGAGGTTGGCGCACGACGATGCTGAACTTTGTTGGACCAATGCTACCTCCTTTTTGTGGTGAAGAACCGGGACCTTGTGAAAATAGAGGTTTGTCTCTCGGATGAAATATTGAGACTGAAAACTGCTCAGTGAACTGACCTTTCCTGAGTCACGTTTCTGTAACCCTTCATGACGGGAGCATTTGCAGCTGAAAGCCATGAAACCTTATGGAGGAAGTCGGGTTAGCCTCTAAGGTTCGATGTGGCCCATGAAAGTCCGTACAGATTTGTTTAATCTTTCCTTCCTTCCTATTCAGTGAAGTAAATCAGTAAGGCGTCTGACGGTGTAATCAATACTCACGCACTTGGTGGGTGAACGCAGCACAGACTTATTCTAACAGCTTCGGAGCTCAGAAGTCCAAAGTCAGTTTCAGGGTCGGCAGGGCTGGAGCCTTCCAGAAGCTCTGGGGGGGAATCTGCGTCCTTGCTCTCCTAGCGTCCGCAGGCGCCTGCATTCTCTGGCTTGTGGCCCCTCCTCCATCCTCCGTGCAGCCCCACCTCTGCTTCAACTGGCACCCAGCCGTCTCTGACCAGACCCTCCAGCCTGGTTCCTACAGGGACCCTTGTGATGCAACTGGGTCCACTGGAGAACCCAGCATCACCTCCCGATTCCAAGACCTTTCCCTTAAAGCCCTCTGCCATGTGAGTTCACACAGTCCTAGGTCCTGGGGATTAGGACTGGGGCAGACTTGGGGCAGGGGCTATCATTCAACCCACCAAGGTTATCATGGAATGAGACGAGCTTTATGACTTCACGCATCTTAAACAATAGCGCGTCCTTAACGTGATTGGTTTCCACCTGCTCCAGGCTCCTCATATTTCCCCTGCAAGTAGACCCCCTGTTTCCCATGGTCACCCTCCTGGTTTCGAGCGTTTTCTGCTTGCGTGCCTGGGTCTCCCCCCCGACCCCCGGAGCTGGTCTGCAGACGGCAGTTGCAGAAAGTGTTTGGGGTCTTCGTCTAAATGCTTGGCACCCGATGGGCAAGGAGGCAGCTCTCGGTGCCCCCGCTGCCTCTGCTGGGTGCGCCTGGCCGGCTCTCCCTTCCCGGCACACACGGGTGGGGGCGGCTCCCTTGTCTCTCCTGCGCTGCTTTGCAGAGCCCTCCAGCTCTTCCTTGGCACTGGCTTCTCCTACTTCACGTGGCCGCAGCTCCCCTTTCCGGCTGGGTATTCCTCGAAAGTCACCTTAATTCCTCAGCAAGCATTGTGGTTGAGAGCAGAAATGCCGGAGTAAATCTGTGCTCCCACAGCTCCCAGTGCAGCCTGTGCAGGAATGAGGCCACATGCCGGTGACCTGCACTGTCTCCCGGTGCCCAGCACACGGCCTCCACCCCTGCCTCTGAGTCTCTGGAGGAGCCCTCGCCTTTGGTCTCAGCTGCTCCTCAGGCTCGCTGCCCCTGCCCCGGGTCCCGGGAGGTGTGGAGGCTTTCTAGCTGGGACTGATGCTCTCACGCTCCACAGGACTGACCCCTTGACTGTCTGTTCCCAAAATAGGAGGCTCCTCAGGTGGGGGCACCCCGCTGGAGGTTCGCTTGGCTCCAAAGGTCACAGGTTTTATAGAAACGGCTCTTGCAGTACACACGCAGTCATGCGCGCGTGCCTGTGTATGCTTGTGGGTGCGTGCGTGCGTTTGTGCAAGTCTGTGAGTGTACGCACGCGTGTGTGCACACGTCGGTCTGCATGTGTGCACACACGTGTACGTACGCGAGCCTGTGCGTATGCTCATACAGTGCACACGTGGGTCTGCACGTGTATACACCCATGTGCACATGTGCACGCACAGGTCTGCATGGGCGTGCACACACATGCGTGCTCCGGATTGCACGTCTCCCAGGGGCAAGCGTGGGGCTGTCATAGAATGCCCAGACCTTTTGGCACCTCTGCTGTCGTCAGACCCAGGAGCAGGGTCCCTCCTGCTTCCGGGTTCCTTCAGCCGTTTTGAATTCTGTTCTCATCATTCTCCTGCGCTGTGTGTCTGAATGCTAGCTATGGAGCGGCAGGCAGCTTCCCCAAGGGAGCCCGTCCGTCCCCATGGAAATCAGGGTCTGCACACGGAGTAACCAGAGGCGTGTGGGGAGCGCAGGCTGCCACCTGATCCTCTCGTAAGCAGAAGGCACGCTCCAGCAGCACCGTTTGTCAGCGCGCCCCGTGCTAGCGGTGGACCCCGTGCGCTCTTTCGGGTAGTCCTAATGACCAGATCCGGCCCACATCACACCTGCTCCGATGCGCTAAGAAAAATGAACAGATGCACTGAAGAAAACCACATAAGTCAACGACACTGCTTTTAGAATAATCAGATACGTCCATTCTCCACCTTTACCACAGGAATAGGAAGCGATGTTGAAAATGTTTATGAATTTCGGGTCCGGCGTGGCCTGGAAACTGGCCATGCTGTGTAGAGGCCATGCCAGCCTCGTGCACGGAGCTGCCTCTGTCTGTGGCAGGGGCACCGTCAGGGCACCGTTTCCTTGCTGGGAAAATAACACAACATAAATCGTAGCAACACTGAATCGCTGTCTTTGGAAGTGGGTGCTGCTCGACATTAGATGGTGACGGGTCAGTGTGCCCAGCTGTCCAGGACTGTGTTCACAGCGGTTCTCTCTGGCTGTCAGTGTGGGAGGTGCCGTGCGTGGCCAGCGTGGTTCCTGTTAAACCTGCTCTGAGGGTCGTCGGGCAAGAACGGCATCGGCTGTGCCTTCACCGGGTCTCCACGTGGCCTCTCCCAGGATCTTGGGTTGTGTGCCCTTTTGGAAGCCTGAACCCTTGGACAGCCAGCTTACCCACCGTATCAGTCAGAGAAGCAGACGAACGGGACATGCGGTGCAGGAATTACCGTGAGGAACAGGTGCACGTGACCGCGGGGCTGGCGGCCGGAAGCTCAGGTGGGATCTCCGGGTGACACGTTGGTGGCAGAATTCCTTCCTCCCAGGAAACTGTTTCTACTCCGGGCCTTCGGCAATTGCAGGAGACCCCACATCAGTGAGGACCATCTGGTTTACTCAGAGTCTACTGAGTATAAGTGCCGATCACGTCCGTAAACGCCTTCATACCACACTGGACTGGTGTAGACCTCACAACAGGGCACCATGGCCTGGCTGAGCGGACACAGAAGATATGTGACGCTGTCTCATGGAGTCTCTCCTGATGGTTGACAGGGTGGGGATGGGGTCTGATGAGCGCCACGTGTCCCCCTTCCCTCGGAAGGACAGACCTCACAGTGAGCTGAGCACACGTGCTGTGCGCTGTGGAGGCTGGGAGAGCTGTCAGCCCCTAGCGTGACGGGTTTTCCGTGTCCACTGGGCTGGGCCACAGCACCAACGTACAGGATTACACGTGATTGTGGATGTCACTTTGAAGGTATTTTAGGATGAGACTCATGTTTAAATCAGCAGATCAAGTCATGTAGATTATCCTCCATGTGTGGGTGGGCCTCGTCCAATCAGTTGAAGATGCCCAGAGAGGAGCCTGAGGCTGGGCAGCCTGGTGGGGTTTCTCCCGATGCCTCTCTGGAGTGGATTTCAGGGGAGCGAGCCCCTTGGACCTCCCTCCTTCCCTCCACACCCCCCCCGCACTGTCTTTCTGGAGAACCCTGGAGGTGGGGCGTGCATTCACCCCCACCCCCTGCCCCAGCATGTGTCAGCTGCCCTCACGGGCACTGGCCACATGGGAAGGCGCCACACAGGCTTCTCTGCATCCCTCCCAGCACCTGGGGAGCAGGGTTCTGGCGCTGCCACCTTGCGGGAGAGACAGCCGAGGCACGGGGGGAGGTGTGTCCCTGCGCGGAGACAGCAGTTTCCCTGGGCGGCGGGTCTGGGTGCAGAGTCCCTGCCGACCATGCTGTGGGTTGAGCGAACCATGTCTGTCTCTAAGCAGGGCCGGACACGGGGTCCGCTGCGGCACGCGGTGTCTGGAAGCTAAGGGTGGAACCACTGGGCACCATACGGGGAGGGAGGGTGACGGGGAGCGCCGAGGCAGAGTCCTCCTGACAGACCGCGCACCCCCTGTGATGCTCTGTTTCGTCCTCACTGCGGGAGGGAGCCCGCTCCTTTTGGATCGAGGCCCTTCTGCTTTTGACGTGCTGAGTTGTGTGGCCGGCAATGGACGCTGCTTCCTTCAGCCGACTCAGGCACGTGGGTTAGTGTTGGTGTGGCGTCCCTCCATCCGTTAACACGACACTGCACATTCCTTCATCCACGTCTACGCAGACACGTGGAGCTCGGCTCCATCTGTCTCATCTCCGTGTTTTAAATATTTAACACAAGGCGTACAATGTTATGGGAAAAGTGACTTAAAATCTAGACACTTTCGCCTGAAGAAATAGTTTTGTCTGTTTATGTTTAACTTCTCTTATTTTTAGCAATGATAACAACACACGCAGAGCGACGGCCCTGCAGACCCCTCCGCTGTGCTCTTCTCTGCACGACAGTGTCGTGGCCGTCCCGTCGGCTGTGAGTCTCTGCAGTGCTATAGGTTCCCAGTGACGAGGGGAAACCGAGTCACTCGCTCACGAGTGCACGTGTGTGTATGTGAGAATACGTGTGTGAACGCGTGCCCATGAATGTGTGTCATTGTGTGTGAGTGTGCATGCGTGAATATTGTGCGTGTGTGACGTGTATCACTGTGCATGTGTGAGAATACATGTGTGAACCTGTGCCCATGAACGTGTGAGTGTGTTCCACATGTGTGAAAATTGTGCACATGGGAACATGCCTCCGTGTGTGTAAAGGTGCATCTGTGTGCATGTAAATGTCTGCATGTGCGAATGTGTCAGTGTGTGTGTGAATGTGTGTGTCCATGTGCATGCATGAACATGCATCAGTGTGTGTGAATGTCCATCTCTGTGCATGTGTGAACACGTGTGAATGTGTGTGCGCACATGTGTATCCGTGTGCATGCATGAGCATGCATCAATGTGTGTGTGAATGTATATCTGTGTGCATGTGTGAACACGTGTGAATGTGTGTGTGCACATGTGTGTCCATGTGCATGCATGAGCATGCATCAGTGTGTGTGTGAATGTATATCTGTGTGCATGTGTGAACACGTGTGAATGTGTGTGCACACATGTGTATCCGTGTGCATGCATGAACATGCATCAGTGTGTGTGAATGTGCATCCGTGTGCACGTGTGCATATGTGTGCATGTGTGCATGTGCGTGTGTGTGTGTGGTGGGAATGTGCTGAGGTGAGGGTGCACCAGCCACAGACACATGATCTAGACATGGAAGCAACCTCCTGAAGTCATGGGAGCATCGGTCCTCAGCGCAAGTCCTGCAAGGGTGTCACGTGCTCACTGCAAGTTCCAGCACTGACACCTCTTCGGTGTCTTGTCCTTGCAGGAACGGTGGTGCGTCCTATCCTATCAACCAAGAGGACACAGCTGGCGGTGGAGCAGCCTGAAGACCCTGCAGCCCACGGAAGACCCAGCCACAACCTCAGTGCAGCAAGGAGTGTCACATGTCCTCCCACCTGCACCGGGAGGCCCTGACACAAGGGACGTTGGGGGGGGGGCGGGTCCTGCATCCTGTCGTTGGACGTGGACGTGCTGCAAGCAGGCTGGGCTACCCGAGGCTGGGCCCTCCCACCTGTTCCTGAGCCTTTTTCAGGCCAGAAGCAATCCTGCCTTTGCTTCGACTGCTGGGCCCCACCCCCTGCTTGCCTCCCCTTTGCTTCAGCATAGCCGGGAGCCACCCACGGCCCAGGGTGCCACCGTGGGATCCCAAGTCTGCTGGGACATTTGGGTCTTTTCCTTAGCTACCCAGCTGGCTGCACATCTCCCCTCAACTGGCTTCCCTTTCTTTTCTCTAAATTGGCTCCAGGCAACATTCATCAGGTGCCACACACACGCACACTCACACCCATGCACACTCACACCCACGTACACACACATGCACACTCAGATCCAGGGACTGACGTGGAGGGCAGGACACAGCAGACATAATGCCTGACAGGCCCCCAGGCCCCCCGAGTGGCTTCTTGCTCCAGCTGCCCTGCAGCGGGGGAGAGGCCGCTCTGGTGCAGAGACCTGCAGAGGCAACAGAAGCGCCCGCCCGGCTCATGATGCCTGGACTGAGCTCACCAGTGAGCTGGAGGCACAAGGGGACCCTGGCACAAGAGGGCTGGCCAGGGATCTGATCCAGGGTCTCCAGGATCCCAGGCTGCATTTCGAGGGGGAGAGGGCCTCCCTGAAGGGGTGTAGTGACACCAGAGGAGCCCCAGGGGAGGGAAGGCAGGCGTATGGGCTCGCGGTGCGTGTGTAAGAGTGTGTGGGATGCCTGCAAGGAGGGGAGATGCCCGGGTCTGGTCGCGCTTGTCCTCACCTGGATTTCCCCTGTGGAGTCGGGACGTGAGCCGGGGCTCTTCGGGTCAAGTCTGCAATATGGGCGCCTCCCAGCCTGCTGCTCCCGGCCATGTGAGCTGGGAGAGAGCCTCTGCCTGCCAGCTGGGGAGCTGCCAGCGGGCAGTGCTCTTTGAGGGGCTCCTTGAGCAGGGGGCCTCTATTGAGTATGAACCACGCGCGAATGGACAGAAAGGTGCCTCTCAACACAGGCATCCCTGTGTCTCAGAGTCTTTGCATCAGAGCCTGAGCCAATCCTCGCTCCCCCGCTCCCTGCCCTCATCTGAGCAATGGACGCCTACCTGGTCACAGATCGCACGTGGGGCCCAGGTCACAACAGAAAAACAAGGGCAAGCCAATTGTTCAGTGCTTGTCCCCGTGACCAAGTTTCAGGAAAATGCACTTGGAGGTCTCCCCGTCCTGTGGCGTCAGCTTGAGAAGTCTGGGGTGTCGATAGAACACCTGTCCCTTGCGACGAGGTGGTAGCTTGTGGCAGCCAGAAGGCCTGGGTCCCTCATGGCCTCCCACCCTCGGCATCCAGAGGTCTCAGCCTGCATCCACGATGTCTTCTCTGAGCATGTGTTGGACCCTGCTGGGGTCTGGAGGCCGTGTGTTCGAACTCAGTTCTGGCCTGGTGAGCGCTCGTGTCCGTGCGATGAGGGGTCTTCTACCTTCAGCACCAGAGCACTGTATAGTCACGGATGGCTCTTCTGTGAATGTCCAGACGGTGCCAAGCTTTGTGGACCCCACGGTGCTTGTCCCAGACACCACTCCATGCCCCCGGGGGCACAACCACAGCCTGTGCACAGACCCGCTCTGCTCCCACAGAGCTTTGTTTCTGAGCCGGGCTGGCCAGGTTTGCCTGGTCGTGCTCGCCAGGTCTGTCCCACAGAAGAAGCCAACCACGGTGCTGCTGTGGGCATCTACCTGCGAGGACACACCACGTGCGAGGCAGGGCTTCTCTGGGCCTGATCTGTCCTGTCTGACTCTCGTTCTTCCCACTTTTCCTTCAGGGACAACGAGTGAGTTCCTGGGTTATTTCGGCTTCCACACCTCTGGTGAGAAGGGCAGGTGCCAGCATCGAGGGGCGAGGTCTGCCCTGGGAGCGAGCGGGGAGGGCGTAGGAGTGGGTGCTGAGTAGTAGCCGTCAGGGCAGAACAGCTTCCGGTGCATGGCTGTTTTCAGTCCAACCAAGTGGGGCTCATCTTCCATCATGTCCATTTGGACGCTGGTGTTCCTCTCCTCAGCAAGCTGGTCACTCAGCACCAAGACCACAGGAGCCTGGTGGACACGCTGGTGTGCACTCCCATCCCCTCGTGACTTGGTGTTGTGAGCTCTGGGTCCTTGTCAGCCCTTTGTCCCTGAGGTCCAGACCCCCCACTCCCCCAAAATAGAGCTGCAGCTCCCCACCCCTCACCTGCTCCCTCCCACAGCCTGCACCCTGGGCCCTGGCCCAGGGTCCTGTGTGTGCAGTCAGGGGTCCTGTGCTTGGAGCCTGGTCCCGGGGCCTTTCTCTGGGTGTGGCTGTGCAAACCTTCGGTGCTCCCACTGCTCTGAGCAGGTCCGTGGGGAAGATCTAGGGAGCCTCTTGGCTGCTTTTGTGCCCCAGTTGGTTCCACCTGATCAGGACCCGGGCCTTTCTTTGGAAGCCAGTCGGATTTCTTGAAAGGGTGCGGTCGGGGATGGGTTTGCAGCCAAAGCCTGCAGCCTGCCCTTGCTGGTGCTTCTGGAAGGAGCCCCTCCCAGGCAGGGGCCTGTCCGCACCATGGGGCCCACCAGAGCGCCTCGCCTGGCCCCGGCTGCGTGGCCAGACACACAGGGTGCCATCACGGGGGCCAGCTCGCGTTCCCCTGTGGAAAGGAGAGTCTCCTTCCTCATATTCAGAAGGCTTAACCTCAAGCTCATGTTTCCCTTTTAGTTAATGAGGTGGTTCCAGGCAAGAAGAGGACGTTCACGTGACTTGTTTCAGAGTGTCTCACCGCGGATTGAACGTCCACCCCGCTATGTTCCCATCTTCTTTTCTGTTTCTCTTTCTCACACACACGGCCGTGGCTCCCATCACTCCAGACCTGCTTTGCTTGCACCTGCTCAGGCTGCCGTGCGCAGTGTGCACCCTGTGTGGGAACGGCGCCCACATGCTGCAGAAACCCTCCCGAGTGACTTACTTAAACCGACTCAGAACAATCGCATGAGGCAGGTGAGGGAACCAAGGCATGGAGTCCGTGTGGCTGTGACCCCACAGCGAGGGAGCCCTCTTGCCCTGCCCCACGTCTCCCTCTTTTCTTCTCTGCCCTCCACCCCCCACCAACCCACGTTCCCCCCACACCTGGAAACCGGCTTGTTTTACGGGTGTAGGGCTTTCTAATCGCACCAGGAGCCCGTTACCAAGTTAGCTCGCTCTGCTCCTACACCATTCAACAAGATAACAGACTTATTCTTGCCGTAGAATCAGAGTTCCTTAGGGGTCAGAGAGAAACTTTTGAGATGGTCTTGCCTTTTAGAGCTTGAAAAACAGATGGTGAAAGCGTGTGAATGGAATCCTGTAGAATCATGCCAGGTCCAACACAGGACTATGAACTAGGATGAGGTCAAGCCAGACATAGTGCTTCCCCCACATCCTGCGAGAGCTGAAGCCCTGGGGACTCATGGTGGGATTTCTGTTCGCTTGCTCCCGGTGAGTGTGCGCAGAAGAGGGCCCAGTTCCTTACTGCTTCATGCATGTTATTGGACACCTGCCATGGGCTGGGCACCACGCCAGACAGGGGGCACATGGCGGCCAGCACACCGGGACCCCCGTGCTCACAGCAGTCAGGCTTGAGGAGGGAGACTCGGCTGTGGTCGAGGCCTCGGGCGTGGGGTTCAGGAGAGGTGGGGATCCTGCCCAGCTTGGCCAGTCCCCTTGCAGGCCTCTCAAGGTCCTACCTTTGGTAACGCGTCTGTTTCTTTTTCCTTTTACTTTAGAGGAAGAAGGAGATGACGAGGCTCTGGAACAAAACCAGGCCACTGTTGAGACAATCCCGTTCACCAAGAGAAGGTTGTCAGATCAGCAGATCTGACCGGTCTGCTCCCCTACCTGGCTCCCCAGGCCACTGACCGGTCAGCTGCTCCCGAGAGGCCCAGAGCTGCCCTACGGTCCTGCTGCCAGGATGATTCCTAATGAGGCATTTTATTTCACGGTAGCTGGCGAGAGAACCGGGTCGAGTCCTCTCTGCTCCTCGCCTGGATTAGTGAAAGTTTGCTGCTGTGCCTCAGAGCTGAGTTTGCAGACTGGCCAGACATCGCCTTGCCTGCTTCCGTGTGGCCAGGCAGAAACTGGCGACGTGACTACCGTTCTGTCGACTTCCCATGCAGTCCTTGCCGGTCCGTGGCAGTCATAGGAAAGTGCCTGCTGGATGCTGCAGGTGGGGCCTCCACCTTTGACACGGCCTCCCTCCTTGTGTGTTGTGTGTCCCCCACGCACTCACTAGTGAATGAGTGAAGGAGGGGCACCTTCTGCTGCATATAGAACGAGGACCCGTGGTGGGGAAAGGGCTTCCTAAAGACGCGTGTCATGCTGAGTTCTGACGAGAGACCCTGGGCGTGCCAGAATCTGGCCCAACCTACTGTTCTAGAAAAGTCAATGACTGTTAGTTGACTCAGACAAGAATTTGGCGTCCTTTGGGTTATTGGGACATAAAGACGAGGAAACCCACAGACTTGAAGTGAGGACTGGCTGCTCTGGAGACAAAACTCATTCTTTACAGAAGCAGCTCAGGTTTCTCAGAGAGCCTGAGGACGTGAGACTTTGTCACCAGCTGCAGCCAAGCCAGCCTCTTCCCATAGGTCAGTGCTTCCCCTCTCTCCAGAGGTCTCTGGATGTTTCCAGGGTGCCAGCCAGACCTTATCCATTCCTCCAGCTGTCCACGACAGGGGGCGCACAATACACAACAACACACCACACCTTTCTGCACCTCACCACACTTCAGCACACCTCACAATACCAAACAACACCTCCCCAAACCTCAAACAACGTACCACAACTCACCACACCTCCCCACACACCACACCTCACCACATAGCACCTCATAACACAATACTACACAACAACTTATAACAGATCACCACACCTCACCAAACCTCAAACAGCATACCATAACTGACCACACCACACCTCACAACACATCACACTTCACCACACACCATACCTCACCACACGGCACCGCATAACCCAACACCACACAACACCTTATAACACATCACCACATCATAACTTACCCCACCTCACAACACCTCACAGTACCACACCTCACCACAGAACACATCACCACACTACACTCGCAGTACCGTAGCACAGCACAGCACACAACACATCAGCCCCCACCCTGTACCTTTTCCAACCCCAGCCCGGCGGTTGTACTACCTGTGAGTACATGCTGGGACCACCAGGGTTCCCCAGGAGGGGGTGATGGCAATCCACCCAGCTGGAGGAAGAAACAAATGTTTGTTTGGACAATTTGCATCCGCTCCTTCATACTACTTCTTCAAACTGGATAAAGGAGAACTCTGGGTAATATACACAGAAACCCCTGTTACTGGTGCAGTCTTAAATATTTATACCGCGTACAAACAACGCCAAGGAATTCCCTCCAAGCCATATATTGACTTAATAAACATGGGGCCATTAGGTAGCGTTTGTCTTAGTTATACATGACAAGTTATTGATTATAGTAGAGTGAAATCTGAAGGCCAAGATTGCAAGATCAAGATTTTTATATACAACGTGCTGTTGGATTTGGCGGCCATGATAAGCTGGGAGGTTGATGCACTGCGCTGTTAATCTCAGAGGCCACAGATGTGCAGACTTCAGGACCCTGGGCCTCCCTGTGCAGCTGGACGTGGAGCAGCCCAGCCTTGCGTGTGTGACGGGCTCATCCTGCTCTGCGGCGGGACTCACTTCGTGCCCTGGGGCTGCTGAGCGACCCACGTGTTCCCCATCCATGACTTCCTGGATTCCTCACAGAGAGAAGAATCGGGAGAGAATGGTTCCTCCTCTCTGCTCTGCACCCCCGCACCCCGTCACCCGGCCAGCTCTGCACCCTCAGTACCATTTCTCTTTCAAATTCTGGTATCTTTAAGAATAAAAGGGAAGCAAACACAGCTTAGCTTCTTCCCACAAAAAAAGTTCAGATATTTTTGAAGTACATGTTTCATTTTAATATTATTTATCTCTGGGAATAAAGAATAGTCCCCAGTAAGCCAAGAGAAAAAACAGCCTTCTCACTCTCAAATCCACCCTACAAAGTGGTCTTCCCTACGCCTCACGCCACCTCCAGGCTCTTAGACGCTGGGTGACAGAGTTCCCAGCCTGTTTTCGTTACTTTTCGAAATAAGGTCACACGGACTTATTGCACAGTAGGCTCTGGAGAGATGTGAACTGATGACGGCAAAGTGCCTCAGTGAATAACAGAGGGGCAGGAGGGAATACACAGATGAGAGCCTGGAGTAAACCCGTCTGTGGCGACTG
>NW_024423675.1:70125868-70137558 GCF_017311325.1 Ursus maritimus
TTGCTCACTGAACACGAGGACTTTGGCGTCCCAGCTGGGAGAGAAGTGTGTGCAGGCGTGACCTACACGACCACACCCTAGAGCCCCAGGAGCCCTTCAGGCCCGTCCTGCGGGTTTCGGTGCGGCCACGAAGGCTGCTCCTCATGGAGCATGTCTGTGCCTCCGCCCGTCACCGGCCGATCCACGCGTGTCACGCGTGCTTGCCAGGCCCCACTGTTCGCATCTCTCCCCAGCTCCACGCTGAGCATGGCCCTAAACTGGCTGTGACGGGATCGCTTACACCTCGCGAAAGTGACAAATGTTATAAACCGAGGCTCTCTCCTCCTTTCGGACAGCGGGCTGTCGAACACTTACTAGCTCATCACTGCATCTGACCGTTTATCTTCCCAGCCATGGAGCCATTTTCTCCGGCAACCATCCACTTAATCCAACCTTTAGGGTAAGATGGACCCACTTGAAGATGCCCGGGGGAAGCCGGGGAGTTGGGTGGAGCAGGGACTGACGGACCCAGGACGCAGGCAGAGGGCTCCGAGAGCAGAATCCCACTGGAGTTTTATGATTTTTTTCTCCATTTATTTACAGCTGTCTCATCCACACCTAAACTGATACGATTTTCAGTGAATTTTCCCCATGCAGTCTTTTCAAATTCAACGTGGATTTCATGGACAGAATGACTCTATTTTCATGCATATATTGGATCAGAATGAGGCTTACCTAATTAAATTATGCAATTACACTAGCAAGTCTGACTGGAACAAACGTCTACGCTCTCGCAGTGCACATAGACAGGCTAGCGGGGACAGAGTGCACGTCCCCTCGGGAGTGGAAGGTCGGCTGGGCTTCAGGGACGTGGGCACGAAATCCCCTGTTGTGGTGTTAATGCGTGCGGCCTGCTCAGGCTCTCCTCCACCTTCTTGGGATCCCTTGGAGCATTTTCTTAGGTCTGGGAGAACCTCACTCCACGGAGCCTCAGTCCACCAAGCCTCACACTCTTCTACAAAGCTCCCGAGCTGCTGGGAGGGAGGCGCGTGAGTGTGAGCAGCTGAGAGCACCTGCGGCCAGTCGCCTACACGCCCCAATTCACAAGGTTTCCTGCCAGCAGAGGAGCCCCGCCTTCCCCTAGCGAAGGGACAGGACCCACCCTGGGCTGGTTGGAAAGGCTCCTTGGACTCTAAAGTTGAATGATACCAGGAAAGAAAAATAAAGTCTTGGGTGGATTTATTCTCATGTCAAGGGGGCCCTGAGCACGGGCCCAGAACAAGTGCAAAAGGAGACGTGTGCAGCATATGTGCCTTAATCGTGGAGAGTTATAAACTGAGTTAACAAGCTGTTAAATAAAATATCCCTGTCTTTCTACACTGAGAACTAGAAATTCACAGAGAAAATGAAAAATGTGTACAATTGTGGTTATTATTTGACAAAAATTGGCAAAATATCAAAGACAACTGAATTCAATTATTGTGTATGTTTGGGTATTCTGTTGATGGCTTGTGAATGTTTCGATTATATAAAACTAAAGGCATACAAAATTCATAAAGTCATATAGTTTGCCAAAACTATGCTGTTAAAAATCACGATTTTCCTGCTATTTATATTCTATTGCCGTTAAAGATCTAATTTATGATCAAAAAGTGTACTTTCCTTTATAATGTCCAAAATTGAATACATAAACATCAAAAAATAAATTAAAGAAACAAAAAATTTCAAAAATTTTGTCTTAAAATATGTATTTCTTTTAAATATGCAAAAATATATTGTAAAAATAGAGGAAAAGCAAATTAATCATATTTAATTAATATCAAGATTGGATTCAAATTTATTTGACTGAAGCTATATTTTAATTTTTAAAATTTCAATTAAATCTTATTAAATATTTTGTAAAATAAAACTTCATAGTTAGCCATCTAGAATTGCCCAGTTAGTGGCCAAAGAGTTGATATCATGCTTCCCCCATCTGACCTCTAGAAATACAGATTTGAGTATCGAATTGTTTCTATTGCTTCCCGTTCCTCGCTGTCCCCACTCACTGTAGTAAACACTGAACCAATTCCTGAGTAGGTCATTCTGGAACCAAGAATAGAACCCAGAAGAACGAGGAAACGGATTCTCGGTGCTACGGACAAACAGCATTCTGGTTCTGTTCGGGGTTACCCAACCCATCGGCCCCACCACCTTCATTTTTCTTTCTTTCACACGAGTTTGGTGGCTTCAATCGGTACTTCCCAATCACCTGGGGTGAAGACCAGAGTTCTCAAAATCTTATTTTCTATTTGTTGTTCATTTTTGAAAAGTACAATAAAAATGAGTTCCCAGAAAAATGAAATAAAAAACGGAAAGGGCAAGCTCCCATATCTGTCGCTTCGATAGACGCCAAAGTGCCGTCTCAAGTGTCTGAGGCCGTTCCCCAGGGCCCGCTCCCTGTTTCCGTGCTTCTCTGTCGGGGTCCGGTGGGCAGTGTCCACCCTGTGGTGGACGCAGCTGCCTCGTGCGGGCCGCAGGGCGGGGACCCTCGGTGACACAGGGGGCCACGATTATTCCACACACGTATGTCCTGTCCCAAGTTCGCGATCTGTGGACCCCCACCCAAGCGGCAGGCTCCTGCCCACGCTGGCACCCCATATACCTGTGGGGTCTCCCTGCCCCTCTCTAGACCTCGGCCACTGGCTTCCCTGTGTCCCTCGGAAGCTCACTTTGTGTTGAAAGCTCTGGCACACAGGACCGTGCCCCACATGGCCCTACACGGGGGGTGGGGGGGGACAACAGGCTGCTCGTTCACAGCCGGGCCGCCCTGCGCCAGGCTGGCCTCATGCTTCTTGAGGCAGGAGCCATGACCTCTCTGAGCCACCTTCCCCGGCCCGTGTCCCCATCCAGGGCTGGGTCTCACAGCTCAGTCCGAGCTGGCATTTTCATGTCATTTCAGCAGACGCATCTCACTGAGAAAGACGCTCTCCTCCTGCACAGTCGTTCAACGTGAGAAACCAGTACGTGTGGTCACTCGTAAAACACTTTTTCACCTAAGAGAGTGAGCACCCGTTTGCCTGTGCCTTTCCGGGGATGGGCGCTCTCGTGGTCAGGGCACGAGCGGCACAGACTGTGTGTTCGCGAAACCATCGGGAGTGCCCACGCGGTGAAGGGGTTTGGAATGTCGAGCATCTGCAGCCCGGAGTGGAAAGCGCCAACGTGAGTCCACGTTGGTCAGAGAGGTGTCTGGGGTCCAGCTTGCTGAACACCCAGCAGAGGTGACAGTTTCCCTACGGCGTGTACTTGAAAACAAGGCGCCCGGCGGAGCCACGGGTGTGGCCACGAGAACCCCGCGCAGGGCGGGGCAGATTTCTGCAGGCGCCTGTCATCTCTGGCTGCCGAGCGGGGCACACAGGATGGGACCATCCTATTCCAGCACCAGCTCCCTCCCCCTACCCTGCGTGTCCGAGGCCACCTCAGCTGCTTGCTGCCTCTGCTCTTTCGGCACACTGCGCTTCAGCCCCCGCTCAGGATCCGCGCCAGCAACCCCCCGCGTGTGCCCTGTGCAATTCCTGCCCCTCTGCCCTACGAGAGGTGGCCGTAAAGAACAGGGAAATGGTGTCTCCACGTTGGCATCTGTTTTCATGAGCTAGTAGAAAAATGGAGCTTGGATTTAAAATAGAACCGGAAAAAGAATTCCCCAGATGGCGTTGCCTAGATGCACACACACCCGTGATGTGTTGTAAGCCTGTTCCCTGGTGTCGTTCCTAGAACTCAAGCTTGGGCTCTGGTGCCGAGCACCCCTGGCTGGAAGCCCGAGCGCTCCAGGGCTGGCGCTGTGATCTTGGGGACCACGCGTCTCGAGTCCTTGGTCCCGGGCCGGGCTGTGTCTGCACCGCCACGCGTGGGTTGGGGCGATGGGGCTTTGCACTCAGGTCTCTGCCCTGGCTGGCAAGCTAAGTGACCGCAGGCTGGACGCTCCCCTCTGGGCTCCCCTCTGCTGGGTGGGTCGTTCCACCACAGAGTATTCGAGAGGGGTCTACATGGAAATGTGTGTGGAATGGGACCTCAACACAGGGCCAAGGGCCTGATGGAGATGGGAAGGAAGACCTGAGGGTCTCTCTGTGGTGACGGGGAAGCCCCGAGCACCTAGCACTCCCTCAGTAAGTTCTTCTCTCCTTCCTCTCCGCCCTAGTTCAACGCCCAGTGTACAGGCGGGGGTCCCCACGCTGGCGCTCTCAAGACTGACCTCCGGTGATTTATAACCTACAAATACCTCTTGGATTTTGCATGTTCAAATGTATGTGGAAAGCCATTCTTAATCATTTTAATAAATGTTTATCGAATGCCTAGTGTGTGCTAAGGCCTGGGGTATGAAGACAAGTAAGAACCGGCTTGTGCACAAAGTCTGACGCCAATGGCAAGAGCTGGTCAGATGCTGTGGGAGGACGAGGCCCCCGGAGCTGGGCCGCTGGCCCCAGGTCACTCTGCCCCCGGCGTCTCTCCTGCGGGAATGGTCCTCTCGCGGGGACCCTCGGGGTGACTGAGCCACCAGGAGCATGGGAACCGTGAGCAGTGTGACCAGGGGTAGGAGCCAAGGGATGAAGCCGGAAGCTGCCCCCTTACAGGGGCTCCTGCAGGCCCAAATAGGAACAGTTCTGGAAGCTTTATACTCCCTGATGTTTTTTATGGGTTAATGAAGTGACTCCCCCTTTCAAAAAAGGATGTGTTTAGGAAGCTAAACTGTTCTCTTTTCTAAAATGAACGATCTATTTTACAGAGCTGAAAAGTATGTCCAGCCCGCCTGCAGTAAATCCTTCCCTGGCCGTAATGGATAATGTAAGCAACGTGGCTGCCGTTTAAACAGGGCCGGGGCTGGGGGGGCACAGCCAGCACCGTTTGAAATGCCTCTGTCATTCTAAACAGAAACAGATGTCTGAGCGGCAGAGCTGAGCAGAAGTCATTCTTCAAACAGTAGATTAAAACATCTGTCAGGAGGGCCTGGAGGGGCCCGGCCACAGCGGCCGCACAGCTGGGCCTGCCAGTCACATGCTTCCAGGGGGCGGTGGGTGCACAGAGGGGGCCAGGAGGAAGCCTCGATACCCCGTCCCCTTTCAGCTGCTCTCAATCTCACTGTCAGGATTCACAGTGTCCTGCCGGCCGGGTCCTGTCCCACAGCCTGGCCCTTGTCCACCCCCAGCCCCTGTCCACCACCAGCCCCTGTCCACCTCCCCCCAGCCCTTGTCCACCCCCTGGCCCCTGACCCAAAGCCTGGCCCCTGTCCACCTCCAGCCCCTGTCCACCCTGCCCCAGCCCCTGTCCCACAGCCTGGCCCTTGTCCACCCCCCAGCCCCTGTCCACCACCGGCCCCTGTCCACCTCCCTCCCAGCCCTTGTCCACCCCCCTGGCCCCTGACCCAAAGCCCGGCCCCTGTCCACTACCCAACCCCTGTCTACCCTGCCCCAGCCCCTGTCCCAAAGCCCAGCCCCTGTCCCGAGTCCAGCCCCTGTCCATCTCTTCCCACCACCCCCTACCCCTGTCCATCTCCCCTGGCCCCTGTCCACCCCCCCACCCGACCCCTGTCCTGTAGCCCGGCCCCTGTCCACCCTCAGCCCCTGTCCAGCCCCCCCACCCCTATCCATCCCCTGGCCCCTGTCCACTGGCCTACGTGACCCTGCTGGCCTCCCTTGGGTCTTCCCTGAATGTGCCCTTTCCCTGTACTCAGGGCCCCCTGTGGCTGAGGCCCTGAACACACTGCACCCAGGCTAGCCTCCGTGTCCCTGGTGTTGTGTGGGAACCCTGGGGCTGAGTCACGAGGGCACGCGTGCATCGCGGTGACCTTCTGGAGTGTCGCTCAGGGGCCCGGCTTCATCAGGTCACATGGAATGTCTCAGAACCACAGGAACAGACGGCATGCCCCCGTCTGTGGCCCAGCATGGAGGCCAAGATTCAGGGGGTCGGGCAGGGGTCAGGAAAGAAGTGTGTGGGGGGTGCTTGAAGCCGGAGATGCCCTCCATTCGTGCCTCCAACCCCTCCCTGAACATGGCCCCGCGCCGGCCAGTGTGTCCTCGTGCTGTGGCCGGACCCTACTGTCACCATGCGGGAGGGCGCGTGCGGGAGGATGCCCGTTGGCAGGTGGCCTCCGTGCCCCCCGTGCGTCAGCACAGCAGCCGGTGCTTGGGCTGACCTTACAGGTTTGTGGGAAGTGGTCTCACCATGACTCGTGGCATCAGAACCTTCTGGTTTTAGTCTTGTCGTACCGTCAACGTCTATTTGGGTAGGAAAAGATAGATTTCTTTTCAGTGTATGGTTTCTTTTTTGCTCTTCAGATAACCGGCTGTTGTACCACCTTCTGGCTGCTGGACTTTGAGGCCTCAGGTGGATACGTGGGAGGACGCGGGAGATCCCGCGGAGCTGGCTATACCCCGCCCCACGTGGAAACGCGATGTGCTGTGTTCAGGTACGAGCCAGCAGGCGTGGTGTGCGGCCCTGCAGCGGCTCTGGCTGTCCCGGGCCCCACTCGGCTCCCCGCGCCCCCACTCAGCCCCCCACACCCCGCTGTGGCTGTTCCACCTGCTGGTCTCGCGGCCCCTCCCCACACGCCGTGGGGTTTACTAGGCTCTGATTTACACCGACTCCTTGGGCCAGCTCTCCTCAGACAGCCCCTTGGTCCCCGCCTGCCGGGCCTCCCCAGGCGTCTAACACTTTCTTCAGCAGGAGCTGGGTGGTCACTCGGAGGGTCACCTCCCGCCCCACCTTGGCTCCTCCAAACCCTCTGTGGTTAAGACCGAAAATCATGCCCTGACAGACGAAGAGGCCAACATGCTGGTGAGACAGAACCAGAGACACGGTGCTGTGGAGAGAATGTGCTCGGGGACGGCCTGCCGCCCAGCCCTGCGGTCATTCCCTCCCATGTCTTCTGTGGCTCCCCTCCCCGATGTGGCTGGAAATGAAACCTGGAGGAGCAGTGGGGTCATTCTACAACAGCCTCCAGCCCTGGGGAATATGTTAGGCCACAATAACAAATGTATAGGGTCCCGAAGAGAGGAGGCGAGAGACCCATTTTGCTCTGCACTTAGGCAACTCCTGGAGGTGGTCAGTACAGAAGGAGGATACGGTCAGTTTCCTGCAGACGGGACCGTGTTGTTTTCACACAGCCAAGTGTCTCCTGCACCTAGTGTAGTGTTGGCAAAGGGACACTCACTCCATCTTCTATTGGCGAAATGTGTCCAAAATATGTTTTTGATCATCAGCTCTAGTGGGGCAATGTTCTATGTCCTGAGACACAGGAGCTCCTTCCTCCTGAGACTTCCAGCTCTGACTCTTAGCTTCCTCAACTGCTTGGATGTGGCCCACCACGTGATGGCAGGTCGTCCGCTTCGCTCAAAGTTGACTAATTTAAATATTAATCTCATCTGAGAATGCCCTCACGGGGACATCGAGGCAGGTGTTTGATCAAACCCTGGGTGCTGCGGTCCCACCAAGTGGACGCATGAACTAGCCATCGCAGGGGTAAGTTTACGACAGTTAGCTTACTCAGAAAGAGAACGAGACTCGTTCCGTGTTGAATCTAGAGTTAAACTGGGACCAGGAGTGGAACTGTGTGGTTCAGGGAGCTCCGACTGTTTGCGAGCAGCCTGGGACGGGGCCTGCAGGCTCTGGGAGCAGTCTGTGTTATTGATGAAACCTCAGCTGGGCTGTCGAGCACAGGCAGGAGAGGAACCACAGCGGGCGGAGGCCGCTCGGGCCGTGAAAGCCAGGCTGGACGGGGCCTGGCACGGCCCGGCGTCCAGAGGACGAGGAGGAGGGGTGGGGCCACGTGCCACGCTGCTCCGCCATGGGAGTGGGGTCCCCAGTCTCCCTCCAGATACCTGCACAGGAGGTGGAAACTTGTCTTACGACAGCCGCGGACAGACTCAGTAGGAAAGGGAACCCCGAGACACCCAGGGCAACAGTGGGGGGCACCCCACCCCCACCACCTCTCCTTAGTCCCGGTCTCCCCCGCAGGCGAGGGGCAATGCCCGCGGAACACGGTTACATGTCGCTATGGGCCGCAGGCCAAGTTCAATGCCTGCCTTCTCGGGGGCTGCGGATCTGCTCAGTGGGCTGTGCTCTGATGTGGGCTGCTCCCACCATCGGTCACCGCCACGGCATGAATGGGGTCTGGATGCGTCGCAGCCCTGTCAGATGCACTCATCCCACCTGAGGCAGTGGTGCTGGGTCTAGGGCCTCCTGGAGGAGCTCGTGGAGGGGAGGGAGGGTGCTGTCCGTGGGCTCCTCAAAGAGCAGGGGGGGTTTAGCCTGAATACCTACTGGGGGCCCCCAGGCTGTGGGGCCCTGACTGGGCATGGCCGGGGTCTGGGAACTCGAGCTTGGGGTTCCGGGAGCAGCTCAGGCCTGAGCATCAGTGCTCTGGGGCCACAGCTCCTGCTCCTGGGCTGGGAGAACCCAGACGACTGTCCAGCTCTGAACCAAGCTCCCTCCTGGGGCCTGCGGTCGGCACTGCTGGCCCTGCGATGGATGACCGCACAGGTTGGCCCGTGACCCCTTCTGCCAGCAGTGTGTGTGGTGCCCCTGGGTGGTCAGCGTGCTGGCCTCAACCCCAGGCCCCGGATACACGCCCTTACAGCAGCCCCACTCCATCCTGTAAGCCCCCATACCAGTGTCACTGGGCACCACCCTGGCCCCCGCCTCCTGTGCACACCCAGTCTTGGGGCCCTGCTCCAGCAGACCACCCCCCGCCCCCGGTGGTCCCCGCTCTGCCCAACCCTGTGCACTCCAGCGCTCGGGGCTGCTGCTTGAGCACAGGACTGAACAGAAGCCTTTCCTCCGATCTCACGTGTCATGCCTCTTTCTTCCCCTTTGCAGAAAACAAAATGCAACATCCAAGCAGTGGCCCCTGCTTCCCTGGGCTTCCCTCCTCCACATGTAGCTGTGGGTTCCTTCTGTGCCGTCCACCAAAACCGCTCTGGTTAAACCACCCATGGCTCCTTAGTGCCAACCCTGTGGTCCTTTCTCACTCCCCAGCAGCAAACACCCTTCCCTGTGTGGCCACCAGGACAACAGAATCCACCCTGAATGTTTAGAGATTCCTTTTGTAGGGAATTACTTAGGAACGTCTTAGCGGAGCTGAGAGCTGGTGCAGAAGGCAGTGAGCCCAGGGACCGGCAACAATGGGGAGCCCTGGTGCCCTCGGTGGGTCTCCCAGAGCCAGGAGCCCACCCCCAGGGGCCCACTGGAGGCTGGTAACTCCAGCAGGAGCTTACACCCCCACCGATGCCCCCAAAGGGCTTGCATGCTGCATGCTGTCCACTTTCTAACCTTGAGTGGCATCTGCAGGGACCTGCTGCCAGGAGGGGCCGAGGGAGAATCACTTCCAGGGTCTGACCTTGTGACCGGGGCCCGGAGAAGAGGGTGTGTGACCGTGGCGGCAGAAGACAAGGTCCCCTCCCTCCCCTGCAGCAGTCCCCTGGGTGCGTACACACCCTGCTGGTGGGGGTTCTGGGGTCCTGGGCCCCCTCCTCATCCCCTTCATGGCCAGTGTGTGTTTATAGCCTCTGATTCAACTCCGGCTGTGTCTCCACATTTCAGGCCAATGTCATCAAAGGGCTCTTCAAACATAATGTCTCAGAAACAGACCCGCCCTTCTCCCGGGACTGTGTCTTTTCTGAGCGCCCCGCACCCCACTGCCCCTCAGGAACAGGGGCCCCTTCCGTGCCTCTGGCTTCTCTGCTCCCCTCCCCACCTGCGCAATCCTGAAACCCGTTAGCCCCCATCTCTCTCCAGCTTCACCCCACCGACGCAGGCCTCCCTGCCAGCCTGGGCTCCTTCGGGGGCTGGCTCCTGCCCTCCTGGCCTGTCCTGACATCTCGCATGTCCACTCTGCAGCCAGCCATGCCCCCAAATGCCATCATGTGACTCCTTCACTCAGAACGCCTCCATGGGCCACGTGCTGGTTCTCAAGGTAAACACTAAGCGGCAGGCAGATGCCCTGCTGCCTCTGCCGTGCCCCCTCGCCCGGCCCCTTGCGTCTATGCTCCAGCCTCACCGAGAGCCTCCCAGTTCCTGAACCAGTTGTGCCGCCTCTGGCCCCAGCATCTCCGTCCGGATGGCCCTTGCCTATCCCTGGTGTTGGTCCGGCCAACTAATCCTCCTCATTCGTCCATGCCCAGAAATCGCTTCCTGCAAGAAACTTCCGGGACCGCAGCTCTGGGCGAGTCCTTCCGTGTGAACGCACGGCGCCGGGTGACCCGTGTCCCTAAACGGCCGTGCGCCCGGCCACATCAGCGTGCCGTGGGCGGACTCTGGGCATCTCCCACCTGCACCCGGCGCTCCTGTGCTGCAGACGATCCGCGAGTCGTTTAAACTAGTGAATGAACGTGCGGAAGAGAGAGGCCAGGACGTGGAGGAGCATTTAATCCACATTACTTGGAGGAATAGAGGTTTTTCGTCTTGTCTTGCTTTGTTTTGAGAAGAGCCTGCTAAGGCTCCCAGCATGGGTATCGCCTCCTCCACAGACTTTCCTGAACTCCCGGACTCGGCTCCCTCCCCAAGCTTCCAGGCGGCCCCTCGCACAAGCCTCTGGGATGCGGCCCACGGTTCTTGAGGACAAGAATCCACCAGGGATCCAGATCTGTCTGTCTGCCATCTGTCACCTCTCTATGTATTATCTGTCTATCATCTGTCTGTCTGTCTGTTGTCTACCTATCCATCAATCATCTGTCATCTATCTACTGTCTGTCTATCTACCGTAATCAATCTTGTTATTGCTGTGACAGTCAATCATTGATTTCTCTAAAACCTTTGCTCTTGTTGGAGAGTCCTTGGAGAAAGGGACGGTCGTTGCTCACTCTGGACCTCCCGTGTCTCACAAAGCAGATAATCCGTGTGTGTGCGTCTGTGATGTTCGACACACACACTGTTGACCCTGAATCCCTGGGGGCTGCCGGGTCAGAGGCGTCACATTTGACCTTCCTTCTCCCAGGAGGCCTGACCACGCCCGCTGGTGGGACTCAGCAGTGGTCCGGCGGTCAGCGGTCTCCAGAAATAGAACGAGCTTCAGGGCGGGCGTCCCACCGGGACCACCAGGAAACAGTCCAGAACGTGGCGGAGGGACGACCCAGGTGACGTTGAAATGTCCTCCGAAACGGAGATTGCATCATTCCCCCTCACCGGAAAGAGGAGGAGTGTCTCCGGCCGCGCCGGGGCCGCCCGCCCTTACCCGCTGCTGCCAGGTCCTCCTGGCCTCACACCCCACACCACACCCTTGCGGCCTCCGCTGTGCAGCCGTGCTCAGGACACGGCCTTGCTGGTGGCGCGGCGCGGGCCGTGAGGCCGACTGCCGTAGCTGCAGCTGACACAGCGCTTCACAGTCTGCGTGGGCCTCCCCGTGGCCTGTGCGGGAGGGGGCACGGGACACAGGGCCCGATCTCCCGCTGAGACGACAAGCTCAAAGGCTTCAGTCGCTGGAAGAGCGCGGGCCAGTGGGGCCCAGCCATCGGGGCCCCGAGCGGCTCTCGGGCAGCACTAGGGGCAGCCCCGGTGCCCTTCCCCCACGCCTCGCGCCCTGGCCTGACCTTTCCAGACCAGGAGGATGCGACACCCGTCAGGTCAGGGTGGTCACAGGTTCTGGCCTAGTTCGAGGCACTTGCTGAGAGGCGCTTTCTGAGAGCCGGCGCTTCCTGCCTTCAGACCGCTCGGCCCGGCGGGGGGGGGGGGGGGGGGGGGGG
>NW_024423675.1:70137568-70214345 GCF_017311325.1 Ursus maritimus
CCGTGTGAACGCACGGCGCCGGGTGACCCGTGTCCCTAAACGGCCGTGCGCCCGGCCACATCAGCGTGCCGTGGGCGGACTCTGGGCATCTCCCACCTGCACCCGGCGCTCCTGTGCTGCAGACGATCCGCGAGTCGTTTAAACTAGTGAATGAACGTGCGGAAGAGAGAGGCCAGGACGTGGAGGAGCATTTAATCCACATTACTTGGAGGAATAGAGGTTTTTCGTCTTGTCTTGCTTTGTTTTGAGAAGAGCCTGCTAAGGCTCCCAGCATGGGTATCGCCTCCTCCACAGACTTTCCTGAACTCCCGGACTCGGCTCCCTCCCCAAGCTTCCAGGCGGCCCCTCGCACAAGCCTCTGGGATGCGGCCCACGGTTCTTGAGGACAAGAATCCACCAGGGATCCAGATCTGTCTGTCTGCCATCTGTCACCTCTCTATGTATTATCTGTCTATCATCTGTCTGTCTGTCTGTTGTCTACCTATCCATCAATCATCTGTCATCTATCTACTGTCTGTCTATCTACCGTAATCAATCTTGTTATTGCTGTGACAGTCAATCATTGATTTCTCTAAAACCTTTGCTCTTGTTGGAGAGTCCTTGGAGAAAGGGACGGTCGTTGCTCACTCTGGACCTCCCGTGTCTCACAAAGCAGATAATCCGTGTGTGTGCGTCTGTGATGTTCGACACACACACTGTTGACCCTGAATCCCTGGGGGCTGCCGGGTCAGAGGCGTCACATTTGACCTTCCTTCTCCCAGGAGGCCTGACCACGCCCGCTGGTGGGACTCAGCAGTGGTCCGGCGGTCAGCGGTCTCCAGAAATAGAACGAGCTTCAGGGCGGGCGTCCCACCGGGACCACCAGGAAACAGTCCAGAACGTGGCGGAGGGACGACCCAGGTGACGTTGAAATGTCCTCCGAAACGGAGATTGCATCATTCCCCCTCACCGGAAAGAGGAGGAGTGTCTCCGGCCGCGCCGGGGCCGCCCGCCCTTACCCGCTGCTGCCAGGTCCTCCTGGCCTCACACCCCACACCACACCCTTGCGGCCTCCGCTGTGCAGCCGTGCTCAGGACACGGCCTTGCTGGTGGCGCGGCGCGGGCCGTGAGGCCGACTGCCGTAGCTGCAGCTGACACAGCGCTTCACAGTCTGCGTGGGCCTCCCCGTGGCCTGTGCGGGAGGGGGCACGGGACACAGGGCCCGATCTCCCGCTGAGACGACAAGCTCAAAGGCTTCAGTCGCTGGAAGAGCGCGGGCCAGTGGGGCCCAGCCATCGGGGCCCCGAGCGGCTCTCGGGCAGCACTAGGGGCAGCCCCGGTGCCCTTCCCCCACGCCTCGCGCCCTGGCCTGACCTTTCCAGACCAGGAGGATGCGACACCCGTCAGGTCAGGGTGGTCACAGGTTCTGGCCTAGTTCGAGGCACTTGCTGAGAGGCGCTTTCTGAGAGCCGGCGCTTCCTGCCTTCAGACCGCTCGGCCCGGCGGGGGGGGGGGCACAGCTGCTGTTTCGGCCGCGATAAAAAGGGCAAACAATGGGCGGAAGTGCCCATTGACCTGCTTTCTTTCTTAGTTATCACTGAAAAAATACCCTCTGAGACCGCGGGGAATGCCCGGGGAGGCCGCGGCAGGGACGTGGGCTGGGGACGCCGCAAGCTCCAGGGCCACTCACGGGGCCTGTTCTATGCTCGGAGCCTCCACACCGGCCCGGGCGGCAGGGACGTGTGCGGAGCAATCCGGCTTGAAGGCGGGGAACACTCCGCTTTTGTCTCCGTCACACTCTGTGGAAACACCTTCTCTCACCTCCGGGATGGCCGTACTTTTGTTCTCTCATCCAGGCAGCTTCCTAGAGCCCCACTTAATGTGCCCGGACCCCAGGATTGGGTGGACCTGCCCTCTCTCAAGATCCCGGGGGCCACACGTCCGACGGACACCCCTCTCCTCCCTCCCTCCGACCGCCGAGTGTCATCCTGCAAGGGTTTACAGGGGCAGCCCCGCTGGGCCTGGGGCAGTTTGCCTCCCACACCCAGAGCCTGCCGCACCCCAGGCAGACAGGCTGATCTCTCTCTCTGGGGCTGCCTGGGCTTTGGGGGGCCCAGAGCCGCTGCCCGGGGGCTGCCACACCACCCAGCCTTGGGCGCGGGTCTGTCGGCACCAGGCTCCCAGGGGCTCTGTGCTCACGGCTCTAGGACGTGGATGCCCGGGGCCAGCTGTGGCAGGCGTCACGGGGCATGTGCGGGCGACAGTGATGAGGAAAGGACAGAATGCGCAGCTTGGGTTTCACTGTATTTAGGATAAAACCGGGCTCCTTCCGGACCTGCAAAGCCCCAAGTCCACCCCTGCTTCACTTCTCGTCGAGGCTACGGATGCTCCCATTGTCTACGGCCAGGACTCAGAGCTCGTCCCACCCTGAGTCTTGGCGGAAGCCGCCCCTGTCCGCCCCCGGCCGCTGTTCACACAGCGGCTTGATCCTCGGCGAGGTCCTGGCCCTCGCGCCACTTCTTCATGGGCCTACGCGGCCCCTCTGTCCATACGCCCGCCAGAGCCCGACTCCCGCAGAGGAAGGGCCTCTGAGCACTCATGTCCTGCTCGTCCCCGCACCCCGACCCCAGCCGTGGTGCGCATCTCACAGGAGGTGCTCAGAAATCAGCCGTGATTCGGGGGTGTTCGCGGGTCTGGAGTTTTGGGGCCAGTGTGGTGGAAGGTGGAGGATTAGGAAAGGATGACCCCTGACCTCCTTTGGCCACGGGAAGCCCTCGTTCCGCACTATGCAGCGGGTTCAGGGGCCGCCAGTTCAAGCCATGGTGCGGTTGGGCCTGCGAGCTGGGAGCACGGTGGCGGGGCCCTGATATCGCTGCCCTCAGCTCGCGTCACAGCTCATGCCACCGCACGTCCCCAGTGAGCGCGAGGGCCACGGTCCCTCGGCAGTGCGACCCCCTCTGGGACAGCGAGGGCTATGGTGAACCACAGCTCCCACGACCCTGGAGCAGGTCTGGCCCAGAGCAGACCCTCGGCGCGCAGCTGCTGAGTGAAGAAGGACGAGACGGAGCAACAGAGCACCTTACAGAGGAGCAGACCTCACGGTCGCGGGAGTGGGAGCAGGTGCTCAAAACACGTCCTGCACATCCCCGCTCCCTCCGGTCTGGCTCTGGGAGGGCTATACGTGCACATCCCAGACTGTCGCCAGGGCCCTGGGGCACATGAGCTCACAGAGGTGCACCCCGAAGGGCGTGGGGACAGAGCTCTGACGCCCCGAAGCCGCGGCCCTCCTCCAGTCACCTGGACAGCATGCAGGTGCGGCTGGAAGGGTGCGTGTGGCTGGAGTCCCCGGCAGCTGACCTGGAGCAGGGAGGTTCCCCGGGCAGCCCGGCCCTCCAGGAGCAGCGTCTCTCCGGGCCGATGGCTGCAGGGGAGCCTGTGGCCTCCTGCAAACATCTGCTGTGTGGACGGCTGAGCAAGGAGCTCTGAGCAGCGTCCCTGGAAGCTGAGGGCCATCCCCACAGAGACCAGGAGGGGAGCTGGGAGCCCCAGGCCCACGCCCCCGGGCGGGGAGCCCCGCCAACACACAGGAGAGTGTGGTCTCGGGCCAGTGAGCGCCTGGTGTGGAATCATACCGCATGGAGCCCAGGCTGCCGGCCTGCAGGTGTCTGTGACCACGGTGCCGGCTCTGGCCCCACGGAAAGCCGGACACAGACAGTGGGGGCCCTGGGAGGCTCTGCTCCCCCCTCCGTCCCCCCTGGCTTCTGGGGATGAGAGGGCAAGTCCAGCTCTGCCCGGGGTGCACAGAGCGCCGGCAGGTGGCAGGGGCGCTGTGAGCCCCGCAGGAAGCCGCCCGCACAGCCTGCCCTTTGGCTGTTCCGTGGGCGACTTGCTGAATAAGGACAGGATGGGGTGGTGAGCCCCAAGCACACTCCTCACCAGGAACTGCGGAAAACGTGCGTGTCTGCAAGCAGCTTCAGCCAGTTTGCAATTTATCTTGGTTTTAACCCAAACAGGCTGCAGACCAAGACAAACACTCTTTGATGTAATCAATGTATGACTCAGGCCCTTTGCAGGATGGTTCCTGTGCTGAGGGAACAAAAAAAAGGCCTTGAAAAGTTGCCAGTGGAAAAGCGTGTGTCACAGCCGAAGGTCTCCACACCCTGCCCCGGCAGCCCGCGGTGTGGACGTCCGCATCCTCCCCGGGCTGCAGGCGGACATCTTGCGTCGGTCACTCTGTGGCCAGGAAGTGGTCTGCACCCGTGTGTCACCTGAAGCTTACGCACTCAGGGTCTCGTAAAGCAGGTGGGAGCCAGGTGGGAGCCCCTTCGGACGTGGGGCTGGAGCCTCCTAGGTGCCGTGGCCTCATGTGCCCCTCATCCCGCGCCCTTGAGGGGACTTAACCCCCATGGTTCCGGTTCCGCTGTCCTCAATCCTGAGATCGTTCTCATGGACTCTTTCCTTCTAGTGACTGGACATTCTTTCTTTCCTGCGCAGACCAAGCAGTTTGAAACCCCCGAAGGTTTGTGGCGCCCGGAGTCTTGGGGAGTGGAGCCATGGGCTCGGCCGAGTCGTTTCTCCTCTAGCATGGGCCCCGCTACGTGAGGCGCCAAGACCTTTGGAGGACTCCTCCCCAAAGCTGCGTTTGGGCCCTCTGGGTGGTCATGCTCTGAGGCTGACCAATCCGCGAGTGGGGAAGGGTTTGCTCCCACCACACCCCCCGAGCCTGTGCCCTTGGAAGCCCAGCCCACGAAGACGCCGGTGTGACAGTCTCCAGGGCCGGTGGCTCTCCGAGTCTCACTTCAGCTGAGCGTCCAGACTTGACTTCCGGTACTTTCCAAGTGCCAGGCACTGCCCCAGGCATTGAACATGTCGTGGTCAACAAGCGGCACCTTTCTTCCAGGAGCAAAGTGTCTGCTGGAGAGAGAGACGTGGACCCCGTGGGCACACAGCTCATTTACGTGTTGGCCGGGACACGAACGGGTGAGCAGCGTGGACACTTGATTAGTGTCCATTTCACGTAACAAAGAGGAGAAGGAGCTGCAGACAAGGCCTCTTGCCAGCCCGTTGGAAGCCTGGAGGCCGTGGGCCGCACTGGAGTGGAATCCCTGAGAACAGGGGGCTGTGCCCCGTGGAGCCCAGAGCAGATGGTTGGTCTTTTAACCCGAGAGAGCTGAGGTTTCCAGACAGAATAACTTGCCTGAGCTTGAACCATTGGAAGAATCTAGGTCTGCTGGTCAAACTGCCTCGTGGAAAGGTTTTTGCCTTGGAAATGCGTCTGCCCACCCCTCTATCCCAAGGGTATCGTCATCGTGTCCTGAGCTGACAATAGTGACCTGAGCGCGCGGCATCCCGTGCTGCATGGGTCCCTACCCCCGGCCAGGAAGAAGGCAGGGGAGGCTCAGGCCGTGGTCTGTGTGAAGAGAAGCCTTCCTGGTGGACTCTGCAGGAGGGGCAGGTGACGTCCCTGCCCATAGCCAGGAGCCGGTGCTGTTGGGAGCATAGCCGGGACCAGGGAGGCCCCACTGGCTCCCACAGGCCCTGCTTCCAGGTGAGTCCCCAAGGCCCCTGCAAGGCCAGAGCTCTGGGTCTCACTGGAAGGAGCAGGGCCGTCCCCGAGCTGGTCCTGCAGGGCGTGTGGAAGGGGGAAGGCAGCACTGGAGAGGCTCTCTGGGTTGGGGGAAGCCAGGCCAATGCTCCTTCAGACACAGCAGCCCTCAGCCTCCCTCCTCCTGACGTCCCAGGTGACAAGGGGGCAGGAGAGCCCCGGGGCTCACAGACAGTCCGTGTTGGGGGGAGTGGGATGGAATGGTGCCCATTTCTCTCGTGCAGGAGGACGCATAGCCCCCAAGCTGCTGGTGGGCTGCAGGCCTCGTGCCTTGGTGAACACCGGGGCCAGACAACCTTGTTTCCCCAGGACAGCCTCCCCCGCACTGCAGACAGCTGGCGGCCCACAGAGCCCCCATAATCGAAGCCACGAGCCATCCCTGCCCAGCTGCCCTCCGGAGCGCCGGCCCACCGGAAACCACCCGCAGCTGGGGTCACAGAGTCGAACCCCTGGCTGGCTTGAGTTCAGGGGTCAGTGGTCCAGGGTGGGGCCTGGACACCACAGTGCACACACTTGCAGTTTGGTGCCGGGTCTGGAGGCTCCCTGGAGAAGCCACCTCACGGGCAGGTCAGGTTCTGGACTCTTTCTGGTTGTCAGAATCTCATGCCATCAGGACAGCAATGTGTGAGCTGCTATTCCTGGGCCCCAAGGGTGCACGAGGCCCTGTGTGCCCCAGGCCGTCGCACTTGGGAGCTGGGACCTGGGTTGGGACAGAGCCCTTGCCCACGCCCTGGAGTACGCCCAGCTGCTGGACTCCCCAGCGCCCCCAGCCGGGCACCTGTGGAGTAGAGCATGTCCATCCCGGGCTGCGGCGTGGGACCCGGCGTCCAGGTCTCTGCTGCAGAAGCAGTCCAGGGGCAGTGAGCCCTGAAGCGCTTTCTCTGAGGAGCAAATTCAGGCCACGACGTGAGTCTCACCAGGTCCTCATAAAGAAGGTGCTGGTCACGTGGGGCCAAGGGCCATCCTGCATGGTGACCAGACATGCTGGCCAAGCAAGGACTCTGCCTTGCCAGCTGTGTGAGCTCAGTGCTTTGTGTCCCCTGGAAGGCGCTGTCCCCTCCTCCTACAGGGGGAGGTGGCCATTGGATCAGCTCTTAAGAGAAGCAGACTCACACCCACTCGTGCATGCCCCACACACGTTCACACAAGGCATGCGCATCACAGGACGCACACGTGCACACGCACCAGAGGACACACACTGCACATACATGTACACACAGACCGCACACGCACACACACACGTGTACTCACGTGTGCACACACATGGGGCACACGCACATACACCATCAAACCAAAGGAAACTTCCTAGTTTCGTCCTCCGTGATACTCGTGTGATCTGGTGCATTTGGAGGCGACGTGGAAGGAAGACGTGGGAAAGATGTCTGTCTGGAGGACAGTGAGCCCCGTTTTGGGGAGGAGCTTGGAGGGCTGGGCTGGGTGGCACTGGGGGGCTCTGGGAGACTAAGTTAAGCAGTGTGGACCCTGCCCCTGGGGTGAGGGGGCCTTCAAGTCTGCCAGGCGTGGTGGGGAATGAAGTTGGCATGAGGAGGATGGCTGGGGTCTAGATTCTCGGCTGAGCCCCTGAGTGGCTGTTCCTTCGCCTTGGTCCCCATGAGGAAGGTGAGGCCCAAATCCAGGGCCTGCCTGGCCATGAGGATGGTGACGGCCTTGACAGAGTGCCTGGGTGGCCTCGTCTCCTGGAAGGGGCAGTGAGGGGACGGCTGGATCTTCCTACACCTGGGTTAGGAGGAGTGGGGCAGCCCTGGACGGGGCTGGGGCACAGGAGCAGACCACCCCTGGAGCTCTGTGGCAGAGGTCAAAGAAGGAACAGAGCTGGGGGCTGGCAGCCAGTGGGCAGGCAGGGGACGCAGGACATGGGGACATTGTCACCGACGTTTCCTGTAGCCCAGCTCTCGAGCAAAACAGGTGTGTGTAGAGATCAGCTGACTATTTCACTAGAACTGTGTTTTCTTCTCCGAAAATGTGGGCAGTTAAACTCCCACGTGCTGTGCTCGTGCAGGTGACTGCTGGCCCGTGTGAGCTTGGCGCACCTGCCTGTCGAGGGTCGTGCTGGCCCCGAGGTCACAGGCGCGTGAACATCTCCCCCGTGGAGCTCAGAACTGTCTTGCCGCTGTAGCAGCTCCTGAGCCGTAGGGCAGCCGGCCTGTCGGGCGGCCTGACACACTCGCGAGGGAGAAGCCGCCGGAGAGCGGGGGACCCACAGCCTCACCCCCAGCGCTCGAGCAGGATCCGCCAGCCGTGCGGCTCTCAGTGCAGCGAGAAAAGCACGCTTAACGCAGTGGCGGGACCAGGCTTCTGAGACTCGCCAGCCCTCGGACGGCAGGCCCGAGAGAAGGTCTGTGCCCCCGACGGACCCACAGAACTGAGGTCCCCGTGAGCCGGTCCGGCCTCTGGGGTGGCAGGCAGACAGGAGCACATTCAGCGCTCACCCGCTTCCACGTTTCACAAACACCGCGACTCAACTCCTCAGAGCGCCTTCCACTCTGGGGACGGGGGCCCATTTCCACGATTGGACTTTTCCCTTTGTTTTGACAGGAAGACTAACATTTCTTTCTTTTTTTTACCTCTTAAAAAGTTAATATTTATGATTTTTAAGTAATACAGGTGCATAGTTTTGAGCAGCTTGGGGTAGAATTATCGCGCTGAGAGCCGCACGTATCTGTGTGCATTTGGTGACTGTGGGCTACACAGCCTGGCTCCATCCCCCGTCAGGGGCACGCGCGCACCCGCTGCCTCCCGGGGTCCCGTGTTGCTTTTATTTATTTTTTTGTGGTAAGAACACTTGACATGAGATCTACCCTCTGAACAAAGTCTGAAGTGCACGATACTACGCTGTTACCGTAGGCAAAGGAAGATTCTAGAATTTTATGCATTATCGAAAATGACTTTTTCTGTTTATTAAAACAAAACATTCGACACCATGGAATGTAGATAGCATCCCTGTGGTCACACATCATGACACCATGGTGAACCCCGAACCGGAACGGGACTTGGGTCTGCCTGTGCGATCCCTGCCTCGTCCTGTTCACAAGGGATCCCTCCCCAAACCTGGTGTCTCCTCCCATCCGTGTGTGCGTCTGAACAACGTGTGGCATTTGAAGGATGGCATCACCCTACACGTTCCCTTCCAGAGATCGACGGGACAAAGCGGAGGTCTCGGAAAGAGCCCAGAAGGATGCAAATCTGTATGTGACGACCTTCAACATGGCAGTGAAAGGGTGAACGTGAGCACACTACGTTTTAGGAGACCGTGTGGGGGCCGTCTGCACACCCAGCAATGGGCAACTTTGGCACAGACGGTAAGCCCGGGGCTGGAAAACAGTTGTGAGGTGACAAAATATCTTCCAGTAAAATGGTGCCATGACTAAAGCCAACCGACAAATATATGTGCAAAGTGGGGAGAGAAGAGGATAATACCCGCCATCTGTGAAGAGATTCGGCAAATTGATTAGCTAAAGACAAACCACCCAACAGGAACAAAAGGATGGAGGCTGGAACGGCGATTGACAGGCGGATCTGATGACGCCGCGAAGACTCAGAACATATAATTAAAGCAACGTGAGACACCAGCCCACGTCCATCAGTTAGAACCAAGACCGGGCCCGGCCACCGCCAGGGGCAGTTCAGCGTGTCTGCCTCGGGGACACGGAGGGCAGGCTGGGGGGTGGGCTGTGCTCATGTCCGTGGCCAGTGTGTGGCCCTCGCTCCAGAGATGAGACCTGTACCAGCCGACGGGAGCACAATAAGGGAGGAAAACAAAGACGCTGCAAAACTTGCACAACGCGATTCTCTGTCTCAGACAAGGTACAAACACCCTCTGCGCGCCCTCGCCCACACACACGTACATGTGCACATGCGTGCAATTGCATGTGACTCATGGAGACAAGAGAAAGCCTGGAGGACATGGCCGAGGTGCTGATGACCTGGGTGCAGGTGGGGTTGGGGGAGGGGACCGGAAGCCAAACACAGGCTTTCTGGGAGAAAACTGCGGCCGTGATGAAGCCTTCATGAGTGATGCCACGCTGTTTACATAATAGTGTGTGTGTGTGTGTGCGCGCGCGCGCACAGGTGCGTAAATCATGGTCATCGACCTGCTTGCCATAGGCTTATGGGTTTCTGGTGATTTTCCTTTCTTATACGTTAAAGCTTTTTTAGATTTTTTATATAAAAAATTAGTTTACCGGAATGGAACAATAAGGCCATTTTACTGTGGGGGAGAAACAGCCATATGGAAGGTCAGGTTTGTAAGGTGCCGGCTCACGCCTGCCGTGGAAAGGCAGTGATGTGTGTGGTCAAGGGCTCAGCTGCGTGGACGGGCGAGGAGGTTGCAGTCCACAGCCGGGCTTACCGACTGCAGGGACGAGACTGCGTCTCCGGAAGCTCATTCCGAGTCATTTCAGAACAGCACGCTGGGCGAGCCCAGGACCGCGCTCCTATGTGTGGCACTCCCGATCCAACGGCACATCACCTGCCTGCTTTCGGACGGGGCAGAGCGCCCTGAGGCCGTCCATCCTTCTGGCCCCTGATAGAGCCTGCTGTTCACGGGAGAGTGTTTCCCTGCACGTGGCCACGGCCAGGGGCCTTCACATGACTGCTGCGCTTCCTCCGGAACACTACGTTACAGGAAGGACAAGCGGCTGCTACATCTTCTTGGGTCTTTCTGGCTGTTGTTAATTTTTAAAATCCCATTTCCTATATGTTATTAACTTATTAGTATTGAAAACAACCACAGAACACTGTACAAAACAGAGGATATTTCATCCAGATGCTACGCGGGCCAGTTTTCTTCCTTCAGTTACCAGTGGGCTCCATGGAATAAGGAGGTACATCGGTCTGTTGGAGGCATTACCGCGTAACATTCCTTTCTAGGCCGGAGCCACGATGCCGCCACCATCACGGACATGCAGCATCGACCGCTGCTCGAGGCGCGCATGGAGTGGAGGGTCTCCTCCCTCAGGGAGCCCCCGCGGCCTTGCCAGCAAGCAGGGGGCATGCATCCCGCTGCACATGTGTGAACTGACTCAGAGAGGCAGAGGGAGTGTCTAAAATGCACAGCTAGGCGGGTTAGAGCAGGACCAGGTCTCAACTCTTCTAAGCAAATATCCAGGATCATCGGCAAGAATGGAATGCTCTTCACTTCACCAAAAAGCTCTGGTTTGAGCTCGTCTCAACCTTCCTTCCTGGCTCTTCCCTTCTTTCCTTCTGTGGTCAAACATTGTTAACCGCAACTACACCTTGTTCCCCCGATGCCAGCTGCGGACAGCCTCGTCTCGTGGACATGGCCACGCAGCCACGTTTCCAGCCGGTGAGTGGCAGCATTCTTAGATGTGTCCACGGAGCTTTCTGGTCGACCTGGCGTTGCATGTGGAGGCCGAGTTGGTCCCACCCACTATGACGTCCTGGCACTGCCACGTTCTCCTCCTGGCCTTACATGTGAGTATTTGTGTCAAGTTTGGAACGCAGCCACGGTCGATCCCAGCAGGAGTCAGCCAGGTCAATCTCTGCGAAGTCCAGATAAAGCCGTGAGCCTTGTACAAAGTGAGGACTGCAGATAAGTAGCCATCTGGAAGATAATGGGTTTGCCTGACATTGTTGGGCCTGTGAATCATAACAAGACTTTACAAGATGCAGGAAGTCCAGGAATTGGCAGCTTCCCCCTGGTTCATTATCCCTTTTTAAAGCTCAGGGTGTAGACTGCTTGAAATTATAATAGGCACCAGTTCTTAGCTCATGAGAATCACCTCCTTTTTACTACTTTTCAGAATGAACAGGAGAGAAAAATTTTCAAAAAACATAAAACCAAAAGGCACAAAACCTGGGAGATGAAGTACGTCTCCCTTGACAGACAGCAATGAATGACTGACCAGTGTCTGTTCCCCTGAGACAGCCCACATTTTGTGGGCTGGCCACAGGGTGGGGTCACCCCTACGCTGCCTCGATACGACGTACGCTGCACATCTTCACAAGCCGCATCGTGTTATGGGGGCTCCAAATCTAGAAGGGCTGTGGGCGAGATCAGCGGTGAGAACATTCTGCATGTGTGTGCATGCATGGGTGTGCACACGTGTGTGGGCACGTGTGCACGAACTCCCGAGATGTCGATTACATGCAAACCTCTCCTGCCTAGGCCAGCAGGGGTGGTCCTGGCTCAGGGGCTGGGGGTGCGGACGGGGGTTACTGGCTGGCAAGGCTGGATGTGCCTCCACCATGTGCTAATGCAGACAGAGCCCTGGAGCTCACGCCGCCACGCTGGGCTCGGACTCAGGCTGTACGGAAACAAAGCCCTGAGCAATCAGCTATTGCAGAGCATGTGTTCCATGCCTCGTAATAACGGATCAGCCGGTGTTGGCTCACAATTTGCCGTGTGGGAGATAATTTCACAGGAGTCTCCTCCATCCCCTTGAGCACGCAGCAGGGACAGGACCTCAGGAGGCTTGGTTGTTCGGTGGGGGCCGGACTATCACAGTACAAATATCCTGGCTTCTGAGGGAAACCTACGGGGGTGTGACCCCTGTGACTGAAGTTGCTGGCCCTATGGTGTGGCGTCTACCTGACCAGGCTGTCCTGAGGGTTCTGGAAGAGTCTGTGGTCAGTCTGGCCCTTGATGATCGCTAGCTCCTGTCACCTGGCCAGACACTCACGTCTGCATTCCCTGGACATTTAATCAGAACGGGCACTGAGACGGGCGCCGTAGGCCCCGTGGACTCAGACATGTCCTGGACAGGTGGCCTGGAGGGAGGCGCGGAGAGGCAGACGCAGTTGCAGCCGTGTGTCGCGGTGATGACACGCTGCCCCGTGAGCCGTGGGAGGTAGAGGGGGCTAGCCCCACACGGGCATCACAGGGATCATGCTCGCTCTGAGACCTGACGAAAAGTGGTCTCGACGGCGGGCTGGAGAAGGTTCTGGATGCCAACGGGTGTGGGTGTGAAGACTGGAGCCCAAGAGGTCAGAGCACACGGCGGCCAGCGGAGGCGTGTGTGCGTGTACGCTGGCGTGTGAGGAGCCGTGTTCTGTGAGAAGCGTCTCCCGCAGCCTCAGGAAGCAAACTGCCGAAGGACCCGGCTATTTCCGTTTCTTCTCTTAGTGCTTGGCGCCTCGTGGATGTCGGGTACGTATTTCCTGCGTATGAGGTGCGCGTTCGGAGAAGGCGTATTTAGTGGTAATCTAAGCAGGAGCTGCTCAAAGTACTGAGCGTTTTCCTCGACCCCGTTGTCGCATTGGCTCTGCCTTTGGAAGGACACAACGGGCCAGGGAGACAGACCCGTGGCTGTGGCTTCTCCTCCACACGACATCACGTGGCTGCTTCCTCGCGCTGTGGCAGCCGGCCGGGGCGGGGGCGTGTCTGTGGGTGTGCCTCCCGCCACAGCGGCAGCGTCTAGAAGGCAGGGCGAGCTCCGTGTTTGTTGTGAACTGCATTGCATCATTTCCCGGGTTACGAAGAGAATGAACTTGGGATTTTAAAATTGTAAGTGTGGCTTTGGGAATTAAACACTGAATACAAGGTAAGCATTTTTGTTCTTCTTGTTGGAATTCCCCCACTTACTAAGATGAGGTCAGTGCCAACAAAATACTGTGAAGCACCATTTACATCGTTATTGGTCCATAAGACCCAGAAAAGGGACCATTTCGACATGAGTGTCAGGGAAGAGTGTTGCAACTTGTGGGCAGACCTGAAAATAGATCCTTCCTGGAGTAATGGAACTGACCATGGATTGAAGGAAATTTCTCTACTTGTTTCCATCAGTCACTCTGTTTCCAGCTTTTGTCATCACAGTAGGTAACTGTCGTCAAAGACCTTTGCTCTGTCTGCAGGAGGCCACCTGTGTAGACCGACACGGAAACGCTCACAGTCACCTGCGTGCCCTCCGAGCCCTGACAGCGAAGGCCCGTGCAACGGTTTGCTGCCGTGCGTGTGCCCGGGACGGCTGAGCGCTGCGTGGCGTAGGGCAGGCAGCTCCACCCGGCCCTCTAAGGAGAAGCACGACCCACTGCTTCCAAAGGAAATCCATGCAGCGCCACGAAACACAGTCCGTGGTCAGTGCGGGTCGAGTGGCTGAGCTCACGGTGGTGTCTGGATCACGAGCAGCTGCCAGACGGGGACCGTCTCTCCTCTGCCCCAGATGCCCACTGCCGACTGTGTGCCTCATGCACAGAGCTACTGAGTGAGGCCATCAGTGGTCAACGCATTAACGTGTGTGTTTCGGGGATTATTTATTGTTGGGAGGACCGCTCTTGTCGTCGGAGCCCTGATGTCTTCCATGAATCTGGGGATTCGATGAGCACGCGTTCAGGGCACAAGCGTGCACAGATGACACCCGCAAGTGAGCACAGACACCCACTCTGCGCCCGCACGCACACACCTACTTTACAAACGTGGGGCAGGATGTCCTGAGTTAGGAGTGTCCCACGCAGGCGAAGGTCAGGCGGGAAGTTGAAGGGACAAGCCTGGCCTCTACAGCCTGCATTTCCTCCAGATCCTGGGAAGAGGATCCCACTGCAAAGTCAGGGGACAGAGCCCTCAGATGAGAGCATCTAATTTCATGGATCATGGGTCCTTCACCTGGGACTTCCTACTGCAATGTCAAATGTACAGACCGTGACAGACCCCCTGTCCTGGGAACGCTCCCTGCACATCAGAGGGAGGAGGGAACGAATGAGCCGTTCCCACCGGGAAGCCGGAGGCTCAGCTTACTAACAGTGATGCGAACACTGTTGAGTGGCTTCTTGGACGGACTCTGTCTCCCCAGAGTCAGGCCTGTGCCGACAGAACCCCTCCTAAATTAAGGGAGCCCACTGAAACGCAGACAGTAAGACCAGTGGGGAATTCGTCACAGCTCAAAGATGGGGCATCCTGTTAACCGGACGCATGCGGTGGTCATTTCTCAGTATATACAAATATTGAGTTGTTACACTACACCTGAAATTAATATGCTAGATGTCAATTCTAGCTCAATTAAAAACAAGCTAACAAAGAAACAAACAAATCCAAAAGATGGGACATTTATCAATTTCCATTTCATCTGGTGATGGGTGGGGTGCCAGCTGGGGCCAAACCCCAAATTTGCCGCTTCCTGGCCTTGGTCACACTAGGAAAAATCAAGGCAGTGATTGCTTCCCTCTGAGGCCTGGACGGAGCTGAACTGGGAAATCCATAGGAAGTGCCTACCAGGGCCCTGGCAGCCCCGAGCCCAGGGCCCAGAACAGACACCGTGGGGTTCCCGGTGGCGCTGAAGAACCGGTAGCCACCGTGCCAGGAGCAGCTCTGGGGACCCAAAAGCCTGTTCTGTGAGAGCCACGGAAACACGGTGCAGCCGAGTCCCGCACGGTGAGCGGGCGCAGGGACAGTGGGCTCTCGGCAGCAAGGCTGCATGTGTCCCAGCACCACTGAGACAAGCCCTGCGAGGGAGGGGGCAAAAGTGCCGCCTAGGAGGTGAGACAGGCAGGTCTGGGGAGGTGACGGAGCCCCAGGGCCCCCGCAGGCCACCGCACAAGCCCTCCAGGCACAGTGGTCGTGGCAAGCCGGCTTCCTGGAGACTGCCCGGGTGAGGGGGCCCATCGTAGGCAGTGACAGTGGTGAGGGGTGCCACGCGAGGTGGGAGGGGAGGCTCGGCCCAAGCCCAGGAAGTTTGTTTTACGGCTAGCTTTTACACATTTGTTTAATCTGTTACTAAGGGTCACTGGTCAGGCAGCTGCTCCTCTCCGGCTGTGCCCATTCCCAGAAACGGCCGCCTGGGAAGAAGGAAGAAAGTACTTTCCAGAGACTCAGCAAAGAGGAAGTGCCCTGGACACGTGGCTTGAAGGCGCTCCCAGGACATGGGCGTTCACCCAGCACTGTTGGGGTCAGGAAATGGCTCTCGCCTTTGTGGCAGTTCTGCTCAGTGTCCGCGTCACTGCTCTCAGGCCCCAAGAGCTCCAGGGAGCAGCCCCCGGGGACGTCCCGGCCACCTGTGGCAGCCACTTCCTTGGCTGGAATCTGATTCTGGTCAGTTAACATGGGGGAGGGAGCTGCTTATCCAGCACGATGAGGGGTCCTTGGTTGTCCTGTTGCCTGAATGAGCTCGTTTAAATTTTAAGGGAGTCACACACATCATGTAACACTTACTTTCTCTGAAAACATGAACACTTACTTGCAAAGCCTTCGAGACAGGGTCAGTACTTCTTCTGTTGTTTCTGGAGCCTCCCATCATTTCCTACACATGGGCCACCGTAGTAACGCCTCGGCGAGGACTCCAGCTTCACTTTCATTGCGGTGTGTTGCGGACACAGAGTGTCGTGGAACAGCCCGAGCCCAGAGCCCCGCTGCTTACGCGTGCCCCTCCCACATCTGATTTGACATTTTTGACACATGCACTTTTACAAGGTCATTCTAAATGCATCCATATTAGCTCTCCTAGGAACAACTCTTTTTTCTTTCTACACTCATATAGCAATGTTTCGTGTAATTTATTAATTCAAAAAATATTTAATCCCTCCTGTGTGTCACCCAAATAAGAAACTTCCATAGTTCTCACAGGCGTAGACTGGTTTGGGACAAACAAACACACATGACTCTACTTGGGGGGCAGGCACATAGGGGGACTAGAGGGCAAGATGTGAGGGTTCCAGAATGCTACCAGCACTGGGTGCTGGGCAGAACAGAGGAGCTGGCAAAGGAGACTAATTAAAAGTTTATGTTGAAGAAATAATAAAATATAAAATAAAAGAGTTTACGCTGTCCTCATCACCATCACCAACACCACTATCATCACCATCATCACTATTGTCACCATCATCACAATTATCACCACCATCATTACCATCACCACCATCACCATCACCACCATCACCACCATCACCACCATTATCACCATCACCATCACCATCACCACCATTATCACCATCACCATCATCACCACCATCATCACCATCACCACCATCACCACCATTATCACCATCACCATCACCATCACCACCATTATCACCATCACCATCATCACCACCATCATCACCATCACCATCATCACCATCACCATCACCACCATCACCACCATTATCACCATCACCATCACCATCACCACCATTATCACCATCACCATCATCACCACCATTATCACCATCACCATCACCACCATCACCATCACCACCATCACCACCACCATCACCATCAGCACAGTCAACATCACCACCATCATCATCATCATCATCCTGACCATCATCATCACCACCAGCATCAGCATCATCACATCATTAGCATCATAAAGGCTAAAAGTTTTGAGCATTTAAATTAGGTTCCATGTTAAGAACCTCACATGCACTATGTCATCCAATCCTCTTGCAACTCTATGGCAAAGATTTTGCATATTGCTTCCTTTTAGATATTGACACTTGAATTCAGGTAGGCCAAGTGACTTACCCAATAGTGTATAACTAGTAGGTGAGGATTGGAATTGAGGCCAAGCTGTCCTGTGTGATACTGTCTCTCTCAAAGTGCTGTTGCCACAATCCTACTGTTTGAGGTACTGAATCACAAATAAGTCAGGCAACTTGCTTGCTGGTTGCACAGCTGTGAGAGGAGGGAGCTGGGATCAGAGTGCAGGCTGGTCTGACCATAGCGCCCACAGTCTTTCCACCTGGCCTCCTGTTTCATGCAGCTATTCCATGTTAGAAGGATTCTCAGACCCTGAGCTCTCTGACGTACCTGTCTTGCCTCTAAGAGGCCCTATGAACTCTACCCCTCCCTGGCTCACACAGCACAAAGAGGATCAAAGCCTGAACTAGCCCAATGTGGAAATGCCTGGAGTGTAGCAGGGCTCTGGGAGAGGGCTACAGGGATCATGCCGGGGCCAGCAGCCATCAGAGTTAACTATGAGTCTGGCTCTGTATAAGGATAGTTATGCATATAACTACCAAACCATCCTGTGGGATAGATTTTAATTTCATGTATGAGAAAGCAGAAGGAAAGGACGTTCTATAGCAGAGCTGGGATGCAAACCCAGATCTCTCTGGTTTTGGTGCCTGTACTCCTAGCTGTTGGTTCTGCATTTTGACCCACTGGAAAGGGCCACCATCGGTCCCCTAGAACCCAGGTCTCCTCCTTGGGAGTGGCATCATGGAAAGAGGGAAGCAGGACTGCATCTTGTTAATTTCCCGTGGGGGGTCAGGGATAACCCTCATGTTTCCTTGTGCCATCTGAGTCAGCGTTTCTCGTGTCCACCATGTTGTCTCAGTCAGCAGCAGGAACCTTTGAGCCCTCTTTGTCCAACCAAAAACCTGACATTTGAAGTGAAGGCTGAGTGCAGCCCAGCCTCCAAGATCCTTATCTGGGAATGGATACCCTGCCAGCTGCCCCGGGTCTGGACCCTGCTCCCTGTACTCTACAGCTGCTGTTGTCCAGCACTGGGCGAGGAGACAACAGGTCACTCGGAGCTTTGCTGTCAGTGCCCTCCAGACACGGACTATTTCCCACTGATTGCCTCTCCTTCTGCCCTCCTGTGGTCTACGTGAAACTCCCCCCCAAGCCGGAGAGAACCCTGCTTGACCTGGCTACAGTGAGCTCTTCAACGCACACCTCTCAGACCCAGTCCCACCTGTCCTGGCTTCTTCCTCCTTCACACGCTCATACACACTCACATGCATGTATCACCTATGACACACATGCATGCTCAGTCACACACATTCAAACACAGGTGTAATCACTCATGCTCGTGCACACACACACGTGCACACACACACTTCTCTAGAATGTGCAGCCCTGCCACATATCACAGGTGCTCAGTAAGTCATTGTTTAGCCAAAGTGGCTGAAGTAATGAGATTATCTTAAATAAACATTTACAAAGTTAGACGTTCAAATGAATATCTTTCAAAATACTGTCTTTTCAGAAAGTCAGTTGTTTGGCCCAATGATGGCCAAAACACTTGGGAACTCATGAGGGCACGATCACTCTCTGTGCGGGGCTAGCTATCCATGGCCGCATAACAGTATCACAAACTCGGGCTGAAAAAGCCCATGTCCTCGTCCTGTAGGGTCTGTGGGTCAGGAATCACATCCCGGCTCAGCGGGACCGTCTGTGAGGCTGCCACCAAGGGCTGGGCTCTCCTCCAGCAGCTCTTGGGGCTCTCGTCAGGACGCTGGTGCCTGCGGGATATCAGACAAGGGCCTCAGGCTCCTGCTGGTTGTTGGCCACAAGCTAAGGAGACCTCTCCATCATGGCTGCTTTGGGTGAAATCAGCATGGAGGAGAATATGTTAGCAGGACAGATATTACAATTGTATGTAACATAATCACAGAAATGACAGCCCCTTCCCTTGGCCCAGTTCTGTTGGCTGGAAACAAGTCACAGGGAGGGCCACATTCAAGGACATTCTGCCCAAGAGAGCCAGAGTGGTTGACCTTTGACCCTTCACCCTATACAGCCTGACACCTGGAAGGAACTTGGGAATGGAGTCAGATCTGCCTCTGTGAGCTGGCTACTTCCAACTGGCTGGGTGACTTGGGACAAGGTCAGTGGCCTTACTGCCCTTAACCCTGGAGTCAGGACGCTGACCCCTGTTCTGGGCTTGAAGCAGCGTCTAGGCAGGCGTCCCCATCTTTAGTGTCCTGCACGGCCCTCGGGACATCATCCTGGCACCCCCTGGGGTCCCCATCCCAGCCCCCGTGGGTGCTGCTGTCCCCTCAGCATCTTGCGGGGACTGAGTCAGGGGGTAACACCCAGTAGGCACCTGCTGTATACTCTGCAATTTTAGCTCTTTCCTCACTTAACCATCACAGGTCACCCATGAGCATTTCTGGGGAACCGAAGCTGCCCCATTGGGTATCTCACGGGGACATCTTGTATGTTTAGTGGACACTTAATTAATCAACAGTGTGACTTTTATGTTTTCATTTATTTCCTTAAGTTTTTATTTGTTCAAGTAAACACTATGCTTAATGTGGGGCCGGAACTCATGACCCTGAGATCAAGTCATGGGCTCCCTTGAGGGAGCCGGCCAGGCACCCCAACGGTGTGACTTTTAAAACAATTTTCTTAGACCTGTAAGTGTAACTGACACATTTTATTTTGTTTGTGAATAGAGTGATTTCATATAAAGATGGAAAGTCCTCTTTTTCTCTGATTCTTTGCTTAATATTCAGCTGTAAATTTTGAAGATAAAGTTCAAATAAATGTTTTATTTTGATGGACGGCCTTTCTTCAGATGTTACGTTCCAGGCCGTCATTACACGTTTGACATACCTGATTTTCTCTGGCACTTCAAACACTTATAAGGAAGACTTCTAAATCTCATAAAGTATTCCTAAGTAATCAAGCAATATTTATAAACTGTTTGATGTAATAAAGCCAATTCCTTAAATTAGAGTTTTTCCACCATGGTACTATTGGCGTTTTGAGTGGATAATTGTCTGCTGTGGGGCCGTCTCTTCATTGTGGGGTAGTTCGCCCATCCCTGGCCCCACCCACAGAAGCCAGTAACACTCCAGTTGTGACATGAAAAATGTCGCTGATATCACCACACGTTCTGCCTTCAATGTTCGAACACGACTAAAACTTAGTTAGCTAACCGCTCAGTATTTTCTTAAAATCACAAGTTTACTACTTCAGATGCATTTAAAACTCAAAATATCAATACTCCTATGATTGCAGTTTCGTTGCCACTCACCCTTTGGTGACACGAGGCTCCGCCTGGCTGGGCCCTTCTGAGGACACCGAGCCTGAGGCCGTGCGCCTGCCGACCAGTGTCTGGCGGGGGTGGCGTCCCAGGTCGCCGAGGTCATGTTCGCAGGGCTTCTGGTCCATCTCAGGTCTGACAGGAATTCGGAGTAGAGGATCCATCTGAGACAGGACGGCCCTGGGCTCCCACGGGAGCAATGGTTCTGAGTGGGCACCACAGGCTGACCCTCCGGAAGCCTCCAGGACCACGTGTGCCCACACCTCAGACTCCGAGGACCCCGTCCCAAGTCCTGATTCCTTCAGCCAGTCTCCTTTGGCCTCTTGCTGCCCATGTGAGCCAGATCTGAGTGGGCACACAGCATCGCAGGAAGACGTTCCCACCACCCCTCGCCATGCCCCCTTGCTCCCTCTGGTGTCATCGGGGCGCGTGGCTCCACACGGCCCTGTGTGGTCCAGCGGCTCTCCCTGTGGTGTCACATTGCCTCACCGCCGGCAGCGGCCGTCTCTCGCCGGGTGCTTGCACTCCACCCCGGCCCCTTCTGGGACAACGCGCTCTTCCAGACCCAGAGTGACTCTCTTTGTGCCAGCCACGCGGGAGCCCGGGGCTTCAGGGGACGGCCGAGGAGAGGCTCACGTCTGAGATCCAGGCCTGCATGGCTCGTCTTGACTGAGGACTCACGCAAGCCCTCTCTGGTGGAAGAATACATGAGTCCTTCTCAGATCATGCGTGTATTCCGATATTTTTACTTTAACTCCAAATGTACTGCCTTTCTTTATAAAGTCTTGTTCCAGCACAAAATACTTTCACCCGTCCCCTCCTCTGTGAGGTACCAGGTCCCTACAACGGTCTTTCAATGTCACAGTGGACATCGAGTTCAGGTTACAAGGTCATCTGGCTTCTCTGCTGACCGTCACCCCAGAGCCACCTGTCCACACATGAGGGCTCCCACACCCCTCGTGGCAACAGCCACTCTGCCGGTGCCACCGGGTTGGGACCTCCCGGGACGTTCCCACCTCCCTCCAGGGCCTGTGCACGAAGTCCTCTCCTTCCTCCTCAAATGAACGTAAATGCTTTGTTTTCCCCCAAACAAGCCCTGTGTGGCTCCATGTCCTGGATGAGCAGACGCGCTCCCCTAGCTGGGCTCTTGGCTCGGCTGCTGGCAGGACACCTGCCAGAGACCCCATGAGCCCGGAAGAAGCCCAACAGGTGCACAGTTCACAGATCATGACCCTTACGTTAGCAGGGATGGCGGTGTCTGTGGTTGGAAGTTACGGCATACGAATTCCTGGCCTCGAACCCCAGGGAAGATCTGTGCGTCCTCATGGACTCGTTCCCCGTACACCTGTCAGGTCCTGAACTTCATCTTGAAACCAACGTAGCTGGGGTCCGGCCGACGTGCTTATGAGCCTGCCCCACATGAAATCCTGTCGGGCAGCTCGGACACCAGCATGGGGTGTTTATCCAAAGTCCTCAGCCAACGCCGCTGAGTGAGTGAAGAGGCCGCCCCGTAGGGCATTCTGTTCACTCTAACGTGGGCTGCTGGGCGTGCCTGGTGCTCTCCGGGTTCTTCTCTGCCTTGTTCTTCTCAGCTGTTTGGGATGTGGGGGCACGTGGTTCCTGGATCAAGCCTGGCGTGCAGGGCTTGGGGCAGGAGAGGGCAAGGAGCAGGAGCGGTGGAATCCAGGGACGTTCCGCGCCCACTGCTGGGCTCCAGCAGCAACAACCAACCCCCGCTCAAGCAGCCTGAGCGGGACTCCTCCTGCGCCTGGTCTACCGTGACCCACACTGCACTCCTGCCCCCGCACGCAGCGTGTCCTGCATAAATGTGCAAGACCAGTGCGGCAGCCAGGAGGAAGCGAGCACCCGCGGCAGCGGAAACCCACTCTGCACCCGCGACCGTGGCTGTCTGTGCGCCACACCCCTCAGAAGGGCCTGGTTTAGCCAGAGAAGCCTCCAGAAGGAAGTCTCTGGGCATGGCTGCAGCAGACTGGATTATGTCCCCCTGCCCCAGTATTCAGGGGCTGAGGCCCCCAGCCTGAGCGCGATGGTGTTGGGAGGTGGGGCTTTGGGGAGGCAACCAGGCGTCCCTCTGCCCCTTCGGGCCACTGTAACTCAATTCAGAGTACTCGGATGAGTTCATTTCTCATTTCTCGAGACCAGGTGCCCAGACGGAGATGCCGGCCGAGTCCGAGTCTGGCGAGACCCCCTCCCAGCATAGAAGTCGGCCACCTCCTCGCTGGGTGCTCACACCGTGGAAGGAATGAGGTTATCTCTCTGGGCCCCTTATAACGACACTGACCTCCTTCCTGAGGATCCCCCCTCGCGGCCTAATCACCTCCCTGTTCCCTACTTCAAACGTTGTCACCTTTGGATCAGGGCCTGAACATGTGACCCTGAGGGCACAGACGTTGGTCTCTGTCAGTGTAGGTGAGGTCAGGGTGGCCCTGATGGGATCCATGTCCCTGTAAGATTTCCCAGAGAGCTTGTTTCTCTCCCTCCTCCTCGGGGACCAGCGAGAAGGCAGGGTCTGCAAGCCAGGCCACGGGTTCTCCCCAGAACCAACCGTGCCATCGTCCTGAACTTGGGCTGCTGGCTTCCAGACTATAAGGAAGAAACACCAGCCTGCAGCATTTCATTACGGCCGGCCGCAGAGCGCACGGAGACCACGCTATCGTCAGCCTGGACAAAAGCTAGGGGGCCAGGAACCCCGGGGGCCCACAGTAACCTAATGCCCCTGGTCCCGCTCCGAGCATGCTGCTTCTCCCTGGAGAACAATGACCTTCCTTCAGGACAGGCGAGAAGCACCACCCGACAAGTAAAGATAAGGGTGAGCTCTCGGCGCCGCAGGGAGGACATGACCAGGGCCGGTGGGACGCTGGCGGCAGGAGGGCCCACGTCCCCCGGGTCCCATACGGTCATCAGTCTCTGCCATCTTCCCTTGCAGAGTCGGGGGTTTTGTTGCCTCCGGTAAAGGCCCCGCACATCGGCGGGGCTGAGATGTGGGCTGCGATCTGGGTCCAGAAGGCCGTCTGGCCCTGTGCAAGCAGCAGGGGGAGGCGCGCCCCACAGCCTGGACGCCCAGAGTCGGCCAGCGTCCAGGTTGCGCCCTCCACGCTGCCACCCGCCAGGCTGGGAGGCCCCACGGGCACCTCCACAGCCGGCCCTCCCGCTGAGCAGATGAGTTTACTGGGCAGGAAGGGAGGACAGGATGTGAGACTTCCCGCCAGCCAGCGACTGCCCCGGGACTGGCCGGCCAGGCCCAGGCTGCAGGAAACTGACGAGCGGACCGCACCAAGGGTGCCCGAGCGCAGGGTGGAGGCCGCCCCGCCCCAGCTGGCCCCGACTCTGGGTTGCTCGCCTGCTTTCCGCGTAGATACCAAGCTAGCGAATCAGGGGAGGGGTAGGGTGGACGTTCGAAGATGTCTGGTTAGAGATGCCAGCACCGTGCGGGCTCTGCCCCTTGGGGAGCAACTGAGGGGAGAGGGGCATGATTCTCAGGCTCCCCCGACCCGTCCCCGTGTCCTGCCCTTCCCTGACCTCAGAGCGGGAGGAGCACGGGCCAGTGGGTGTGTAACGATGACCTAGTGGGCAGGGACGTGCTGGGAACAGAGGCCGAGCCGGCTGCAGGGCCCTGGCTGGGCTGAGGGTGGGCGCGTCTGCAGGAACACCGCAACGCTCCCTGCACATCCCGGGACCCCCTCACCAGGAGCCGGGCTACAGAGCACACCCAGAATGGGAGGACGGGTGCAGGCAGGAGGAGCGGGCCTGCAATGTGCGGGATAAAGAATGAAGGTAAACGCGTAGGTGTTCTGGACCTGGGAAGCTGGAGCTGAGTTCCTCCCTGAGCAGCACTTTGAACAGCTGGTCAGTGAACAAGGGCTAGACCGCCCTGGGCATGGCCGTCCACACTGGTGCTGACCAGGTGGGATGGGCGCACAAAGGGCAGGGAGCAGAGAGGAGGAAGGAAGCTGGGCCTTTGGTGTGAACTCCAAACCCGGTTCCCCTGCGGACACAGGAGAGGAGCCGGGCAGTGAGGTCCTGCTGGGTTTAGAGGTCCAGGCTCCTGGGCAGACTTTTGTCACCGTCTACAACTGTCCTCATTTGTGTTCCATTCATCAAATGCTGTCACAGTTGGGGGCCTCTCCCTCCCACGGGGCCCCTTTCCAGCAGACCTGACCACAGCTCTTCCCGCCACGGGCCCTGGGCCCTGGTGAGTGGCCGGCTGTCTGCAGCGCCGGCCCTGCCATCATCACGGCACAGACTCCACTCACTGAGACCGGCCGCTCCCCACGCCCATCGTGAAGATCTTGCCTTATGTGTTAAAAATCCCACAGTATCGGTTACGATATCCACGTGGGAACAGCCGCTGAGAAATCGCAGTGACTCTCACACGGAGAGGCCGCGTCAAGCTCCCGCCGGCTCCGGCGCTGCTTGGCCGCATGTGGTGCCGACGTGGGTGCACAGCCGCGGGCCCTGTGACCAGACGGACGCTGGGGCTCTGCCGCCTGGACGAGGCTACCTGGCGGGCCCGGACGCTCTCTCCATTCACTGTCCAGTGGTGTGGATGGGGAGACTGAGGTAGGAGCAGCTTCTCCAGGTCACGATGCCACGACTCGGGCTGCAGTGTGGCCACCAGCTCCTGGCTCCTTGCTTGAAGCGCTTCCTGGGAAGGCGTCTCACGAGGCAGCCGAAGGTGGAAGCTCTCACTCTCGTGACCCCGAGCTGCTGCTCACGGTCTCAAGCCCTCTGGGAAGGGCCAACTTCCACGGCACATCATGACAGGAGCTGTCGGTCTGCACGTCCCGGAGCAGAGGGTCCCCACAGGATTGTAGGTGCCCAGAGGGGCGCACCGAGCCTCGGTGCTTCACAAGCCCATAGATAGGTCGTGCGCACCTGTTTGGTAGATGGGAAAATGGAGTCTCAGGGACGGGCAGTGCACGGCGAAGGGCGCGAGGTGGGCACCGGGGCTGGGGCTGTGGGGCTCACACCGGGTGGGCTCAGCTCTCCGACCAACCCGGCCTCATGAGAATGAGCACCCTTGGCAAAGCCAGGAGGGTCTTTCCAAATGTGCAGTGCTGCACACAGGGGCAGGTGAGCGCAGCCGGTGACTGGCCAAGCTTGCTCTCAGATGCCCCGGGGCGCCTGCCGGTTTGCCTCCTGGCCCCCCCGCCCCCAGGAGCAGAAGTCTCTCCTTCAGGGTCTCCAGATCCACGGTGCACGGAGCCAGAGGCTTTTCTGAGCACCACCCCAGCCTCCAGGCTCCGCGGGGCAGCGGGCCGCAGGGTAGGGGGCTCCCAAGGAGAGTCGCGCTGAGAGGACGAGTCGCAGTCAGTAGGCGGCAGGGCGGGGGCCCCGACCTGCTGCTGCCCCATCGCACCTCGCTCTCAAGTTCCCCCACGCGGTAATATTCTTTCTAGCCTGGGCCACAGAGGAAGTAAAAACTTTCCCAAACCATGCTACGCCCTGGCCTGAGAAAGCTCCCAGGGGTCTCTGCGAGCACGCTGGCCCTTCCTTCCGCATCTTCTCTGGGTCCCTCCAGGGTGCGGGGTCACATGCAGGGGGGCATGCACGTGGTGTCCAACGGCATCAGCCACCTTTATTTTTACCTGGGTACTTGCTTTTCCACGGTCCAGGCAAACGGTTCCTGGCCCGGCCTCTGGGATCGGGGGCCCGTGGCCCTGTGCCCTGGCCCAGCCACATGCTCAAAGCCAGGGCGGTACCAGAGTGGACAACGGGGATGTGCTTTGGGCTGGTCTCGGCTCTGCCACTCCTGGAGTGATGGGCAGGTGACCTGTCTTCTCTGAGCTCAGAGCCTGCTCCATGGAGCGAGGAGGGTGGGTGAGCGGTCGCGGTTTTAGGACTGGGAGGGTGAGTGGCTCACGGCCCTTACCTGGGGCCTGGCCCAACCAAGCCTGAACGCACGCGCCTCTCTAATTTATGGAAGGACATGTGCCTGGTCCTCCAGAGACCATGGGGTCTGGACCTGTTCTCGGGGTGGGTGCCGTGCACGCTTGGCCTGGCCCACTGCCCGCAGCACCTGACCCCGGCCGGACCCCGCACACTCTCTCCTGGGCCCCTCCGCCTGACTCCTCACTCCTCCCCGCGCGACCCTTAGTGAAGCAGGAAGGGAAGGCTGTAACGAGTTTGGGTGCAGCCGCTGCCCCGGGCCCAGTTTCCTCTTGTTTTCCGAAGCTGCCCGTCCAGGCGTGGGCCTTCCTTTCTCCACTGTGTCGCTGTGACTTCAGAACTGTAGGCTTTGCCAAGGAAGCCCCTTTCCTGCCCCTGCCCCAGCACCGGTTCTGGGTCTTAGTGGGGCTGGGGTCTCAGGAGCACCTGTTCTTGCCTGTTCTGGCCTCCCTGACCCCATCACCTGACAGCTCCTCCACCCAATGCTTGTGTTATGGAGACCGAGGGCTCCGGCCTTCCAGTGAGTGAATTCTCACTATTCTGCTCTTGCCAAGCGCTGGGCCCCCCGGGGGGAGGAAGCGCCCAGCTCTGTCTCGCAAATGCCGTCCCCTGGGAGACACCAGGGAGAGCGTCTGGGAGGCTGAGTGTGCTGGGCGGGTGCAGCGTGAGGACGGGACAGCAGGGGCCGTGGGGTCAGGAATTCCATCTGGCTTTTCAATCTTCATGGGTCTGTGTCCCGTCCGCCGCAGGGGATCAGATGTTAAATCGGAGGGATGGGGAGCTAATCCGGTGAGAAGGAAGAGCATCTGGGACCAGAGGGCACCGTCTCAGGAGTGCTAGCACAGAACACAGGGGAGCAGGGAATCTGAGCCACCCGAGCTGGGGTCTCGGGCAGACGGGGAGACAGGCAGGACCTGGGCTGCGGGTTCCGGCAGGCAGCTCCCCATGTGGAAGGCCCCTGGACGTGGCTGCAGCAGCGTGCTTGCTGGTGCTTCCTGTCCATGCTCTGATGTGCGTGGATTCCCAGCCGTGGCCATGGTGCCCTGGCCTCATGGGTGGCACAGAGAGACGTCCCTGCTCAAGAGAGGCTCTGAGCTCCCTGCAGCACCCCGCGCGGGCGGACAGAGGCCGTGGCTCCATGGAGCTAGGCAGTGGCGTGGCACCACTTAACGGTGCGTGTTTGCCTTTCCCTGGGCGGGGAGGAGTGGACGCTGCACCACTGGGTGGAAACGGTGCTGTCAGGTCCCCTCGTGTGTCCACTCTGCAGGGAGGGTTCTGGGTCCTGGGAACCAGTGCAGAGGTGCGGGGTCTGCTCACAGAGCTTGCTGGGGACACAGTGAAAGAAAGGCAAGACCTGAGATGCATGCATGTGGGAGAGAGATGGGACAGACGGGGGGTCGGCGACCTGGCCTGGAGCCGCAGGAGGGGACAGGCTTTCCACGTGACCTGGGGCACCCATGCACCCATATGCACAAAACCCGAGAGCTTCACGGAAAACGTTGGCCCCGCCAGGGGATGCATTCTGATAGTTTCTCTTCTGGTTTATTTCATAAAATCAAGAAATAACACCAAATGTCCACTGACCCTAACCTGCTCAATTCATTTCACAACTTACTAGTAGGTGGTAGCCACTGCCTGAGAGCTTGGCCAGGAAGTTCTCTCTGAGGAGGTGACGTAGATGCTGGCCCTGGATAATGCACAGGACATCCGCGGGAGCCCTGCCAGTCTGGGGTTGCGTGTACAAAAGTCCTGTGGTGAGAGCGGCCCAGGTGTGTTCCAGGTACAGGCTGGCTGGTGCAGGCGAGCAGAGTGGCTAAAGGACCGTGCTGGGAAGGGGGTCCGTGTTGAGTGCTCTGGGAGTGACCCAGTCTGGGTGCAGGGTTCAGAGGCCACACTGACTGCCGCTTTCTATCAAGCCTCCCCAGGGAGGGGGTCATCTTCCCTTTACTCACCAACACGTCACCGAGTGCCTTCTGAGTGGCAGGGGCAGCCCCAGGGCCTGGGACTAGGGTGGTGGACAAATATGCTGGATTTGCCCGTTCTGAGAGTATGCGTTCTCCTGGAGGATAGAAACATTACAGAACCCACGTGAGGAGAATGTCGGGCCGGTGCACAGTGACAAGGACTCCAGGATAGAGAATGGAGCGGGATGGGACGGGCGTGCGCGCACTGGGGGCTTTTCTGCGGGGCCTGGAGGGCCTGGCAGAGGCCACGGCATTGGCGCCCCGTGCACGGTGACTCTCCCTCCCCATGGTGGGTTGTCAGGAAGGTGGGGGCTCTGCTGCCCTTCCTCTGTCACTTGCTCTCTGGACTGACCCACGGGGGCCCCTGCTGGGAAGGGTCCTGATCCCCGCCCCCCGTCCTCCGGGCCCTTCCTGTGGGTGTCGAGGGCTCCCCTGCTCGTGCTCACGAGCTCCTCAAGGCCATCATGTTGCCCCAGAGGGTGTGGCTTGGCTCTGAGCTCAAGTGGCCACAGTGGTGGGCGTCCGGTGGCCGCCCCAGATTCAGCAGGACCAGGCCCCAGCTCCCCTGCAGCATCCTGTCTGCGTCATCACTAAGACCCCCTCCCCCAAGCAAGCGTCACTGTGAGTCACCGCCTCCTGCCCCTTTGCTGGGGGATGACCTGGGAGGTCTGTGGGGGGCTCTTCCCTGGATGCCTGCTACCTCTGAACCACTCCCAGCAGAGAGCAAAGGCAGGAAGGACTCCAGGGTCCTTGGTCGCGGCTGCCGTGAGCCCGGGAGCGTGGACGCCCCACCGCGCTGGGGTTCACCTACCTGGCCTCCCCGGGAGATGAGCTCCTGGGGGCACTTGCTGATTTGGGCACTGCTGGCATTGATCTTTTCTCGCTAGAGTGTCCCGCAACACGTGTGCGTAGAGCTGTGACCATGAGGGAGAGCAAGACCGTGTTGAGTTTTCAGCTCTCCCGTGCTTGCTTCTCACACATCAGACTAGTGGTGCTGGTCTCCTGGCGGCCCGGTGGAGGTGGCCGAGATGGCCTGTCCCCGGCACCAGCGCTCTCCTGAGCGGCAGCGAGATCGCGTTTATGACGCTCGCTCCAACAGTCACACTTCCACTTCACAGGGAGCTCTTGTGTGACTTCCCGGAAACACGAACTCCCTTCGTCTCCCCCGGTAGGGACGTGCGCCGACGTCGGCCGAGTGGCTTCTGAGACACGGCGCCATCCCTCAATCCCTTTGCTACCATGTCTTCCTATGGGAAACTAAGGAGACAAATTATTATTTTTCAGAATCGTTTCTACAGGTGAAGTATTGATTCCAAATGGTTGATTTAACCCTCCCTTCGACGTAGCGCGTGCGGGAGGGCCTCCACTGCTCAAGCAGGACGCACACATGCACGCGGTCGCAGCGCAGCGGCCCAGCGACACTGGGCCAGGAGCTTTATTTTGTTCTTTGATTGACTTAATCCCATAACGCGCTGAGGCCACGCCTGGTGCACAGGAGTGGAGACCTCTGCCCGGGGCACCAGGAGCTTGGCAGGTGTGGTTGTCTCCCGGGGCCGCTGAGATGGTACCTGGCTGGGCTCACTCAGGGGAAGTCTATCTTCTCGCAGCTCTGGGGCCGCACGTCCTTGCGGAGCCCAGGCCCCCTCTGGCCTCTGGAGCTTCCTTGGCTGGTGGCAGAATGACTGTGGTGTTCACACTGCGTCCTCCGTGTGTGCGCGTCTGTGTCCAGATACCCCCTTTTACAGGGACACAATCCTATTGGAATGGGACCACCTTGCGGTAGCATGACCTCATCTTAACCAATGCTGCCCGCAAGACCCTATTTCTAATAACGCCATACGCTGAGGTGCTGACGGCAAGGACGCCACCATTGAATGTGGGGGCACAATCGACCCCGAAAACCAGGGTACAGCGCTGGAGGGGCCGAGGCCATGAACATCTGCTTCAGATGCTGAGGCAGCCAGCCTGCGCTGGACAGTAGTGCGAAGCCACCTGGACGTCCAGCTGCTGTCACTCACAGTGCTCTGGAGTCGGGGGCAGAAGCCTGGGCCGGGCCAGCTTGCCGTCACCCCCGGGGCTCTCCTCTCTGTGGGGTCCTCTAACTGCTGTTCGGAGGTTAGACACTGTAACTCCGCTCACGGGCAGCACTCAGGGGGCCACCAACAGGGAGTGAGCCAGCTCCGTGCGAGTTTGCACAAGACACATGGCGGGGATGTCTTCCCCAGACCCATCTACCTGATTTGTTTTTCCAAAAGAAAACCAAAAAATGGTGAGGGTGTCATGGCTGGGACCACAGAAGAAGCAGGAAGGAGGCGGAGGTCATCAGGCGTGACCTTGTCGGCTGCCCCTGTAAGGCAATCACACTGGGAGAAGAAAGCCCGTGAGTCTGCAAATCACAGACGTGATGACAGGAGGACCTGCTAACGTCGACACCCTGTGCCTCAGAGGAAGCAGAGGCTGGGACGGGTGGAGGGGAAGCCGACTCACGGCCTCAAGGTCCACACAGCGTGGCTTTCTCTGGAATGGCCTTGGCTCAGACGCACCGGGAGGGATGTCCAGGCTTCAGGTTGTTACTCTGCTGGAGACGAGGGCTCAGCTAGCAGGGTCCTGAACAGTCTCGGGGACTGTTACTGTCATAACCAGTCTCCAGAATACGCCTCCCGAGCCCTGTTGCACGGGACTCTGGCGCTCTGGGAGGGTCACTAAGTGTCCCAGAAACAGGTGTCAGAGAAGATGGGGCAAGTGTGCCCTGCATGCCTCTCATGGACTCTCACGGCACTAAGGAATTAAACGGGGAGAAGAAAGTCGCTGGAGGTCCCGGTACTTCGCTTGCTGCTGACCTAACCGGTTGGGTCCGGAAGCTACTCAGTTGTTTAGAACGTGGGGTCACCCTGCCCTCCACGTCTCTCAAAGGGTAGTCACAGACACCCTGTGCACCAGCGTAGGACCGTCGACTCTAGTGCACGCGGACTTTCCCGCTACTTAAAATGAGAGCTGGTGACATAATTTTTAAAACGCTTTTTGATTTGAAAGTAAAACTTAAAAATTCTATATACATTTTTGAGATAGAATTGGCATATAAAATTGTATCGGTTTCAGGAGTACAACATAATGTAGTTTACATTTTATATTTAAAATTTTAACTAAATTTAAAATAAGTTTAAAATGGGGACACGTGGGTGGCTCAGTCGGTTAAGCGTCCAACTCTTGATCTCAGCTCGGGTCATGTTTCAGGGTCGTGAGATCGAGCCCTGTGCCAAGCATGGAGTCTGCTTGAGATTCTCTCCCTCCCTCCCCCTCTGCCCCTCCCCTGCTCACATGCGTGCACACTTTCTCTCTCTCTCTCATTCTAGCTCTAAAATAAATAAATAAATAAAAATCTTTAAAATTAGTTAAAAATTAATTCAATATTAACTCAATGTTATAGATTTCTCAGATATGCCACCAAAAACATGATCCATGAAAGAAAAGATGGATAAACTTGGCTTCGCCAAAACTAAAATGTACTGCTCTCTGAAAGACGCTGTTAGGAAAATAAAAGAAAAAAGTTATAATTTGGTAGAAAATATTAAAAAAATACATATCTCAAAAAACAAGAATTTTATTCGTAAAGTGTAAAGAGCTCTTACGACTCACTAATAAGATAAACAACCTCGTTTATAAAAATGAGTGAAAGATTTTAACAGAAACTTCACCAAAGGAGCTAAACCAATAGAAAGAAGTGTATGGAAACGCCCTCGACATCGGGAGACGCAGCTGCACGATGTTCTCCACGCTCACGAGGAGGGGCCACTCGAAATAAGAAAATATGACGGTACGAGTGTTGTGAGAAATGTGGAGCGAGTGGCATTTTCATAGACTGCTGATGAATGTGCAGGAGGGTAGAGAGGCTGGAAAACACTAGCAGGTTTTTGCAAAGCCCCCCTCGCCTTGTGTTTCCATGAGGTGAGTGGAAACGTATGTTCACGTGCATCCTGCAGCCTCACCCAGAATATTCAGGGACTGGACCCAACCGCAATGGCCGCAGCGGATGGATGGGTAAACTGCGCCGTCTCAGCAAACTCAGCCAAACCCAAGACGGAACGGGAGAGGAAGGACGGGGTGAACTGGCGCACACAACACGGATACGTCCTGAAAATGTTATTCTGCGCAAGGGGGCCAGACACCGAGGACCACGCACCGTGTGACTGCATTTACATGACCCTTTCCTGGGCTTGGGGAAGGACCTGGCGGGAAGGGGCAGGAGGGGCCGGGGTGACACACATGTTCCGTGCAGGGGCTGTAGCTCTGAGTCCAGAACCGAGAAGTTGCTTTCCTGAAGGGCTGCGGACGCTGCGCTGAAAACTGTTGAAATTCCTGATACATGAGTTACACTCAGTAATATGGATGTTTTAAGCAGTGAACCATTTGCAAGAGTTTAGCTTAATCCTGGGTTCTCCATCAGTCCTTCCACCACTCACTTCCTTTGGGACATGCAACTCTTTCTGAGAAAAACCACAGACCACCCGTGGCCCGAGCTCAAGCTGAATCTCGGCTCTCCCACCCTGAGGCCCGGCCGAGGGCGGAGAGGGGGAGGTCGGCTTCGTTAGGAGCTCTGTAGCAGAATGAATACATAGATCTCTCCCTCTGCTCTGTGTAGATGTATGTGTGTGCACACATATGTGTTGTGTGTGCGTACACATGTGTGTAGGGGGACAGACACGTGTGTGCATGCACGTGCGTGTGTGTACGTGTGTATATATGCACAGGACAGCGGTGCAAACACTGTCTGAGCCTGCCAGGTGCATGGACGCCTGCCCACCATCCGTCACCACAGTCACCTCCTGTTGGTGCAACCATTCCTGTAGCCTGCCGGGTAATATTTAGTGAGTGGCCATTACCCGCCTGGCCTCAAGGTCAAATAAATGCCAGGTGCCCCCTTGGATCTAATCAGCCATGCCAGCAGGAACTGTCAGTTTGAACTGACAGGACAGAGATGAGGTAGGCGAGATGAAGGACTTCTTAGAGCCTCCCAGGTGGGACCACAGGTAATTCCTGGAAAGCATGCGCTCTTCTTCAAGACAGGGAGGAAGGACCCCAAGGGCGCATCAGAGATCACCAGGCTCCCTCCCTGTGTCAGTGGGTGGGACACTGCCTCCATCTCAATGGGCTAGGCAGCAGCTTCCCAGAGCCTGGGGGTGGGTGCTGCCCAGAGCCGTGGGGGCTCATCCCCACCAGCAGAGCCACGGGGGCAGAGCTGGAGCCACGGAGGCTCGGTCGTAGGCTTTTGGATCTAGGTGACTTTGCCTTCCCAGGTTTTGTTTTATTATTATTTTATTATTATTATGTTCAATTAGCCAGCATATTACATAGTAATATGTACAGCATAGTACTTCATTAGTTTTTGATGCAGTGTTCAACGATTCATTAGCTGCATATAACACCCAGTGCCCTCCTTAATGCCCATCACCAGGTTACCCCATCCCCCCACTCTCCTCCCTTCTGTAACCCTCAATTTGTTTCCCCTCCTTCCCAGGTTTGCACTTGCTTGGAACCCAGTGGCCCTCTCTCCCTTTTGAAATGGCTGTGTGTACCTCACGCCTGTCCCATTACTGTGTTTTGGACACATAACATGTTGGCTTCACAAGGTCACCTCTGCAGAAGAGTCGGCCTCAGGATGAACCTACCTTGAGTGTTACCCACGTCTGCTTACGTGGAGTTCAGATGAAACTCGAGCTTCCGGCTGTAGGGCTCGAGTGAATGTGTTTACAAGAAGGCAATGAACTTGGGGGGCAGAGGTGGAATGTTATGAACTGGATGTTTGTGTCCCCCCAGATTTATATGTCAAAGCCTAACTCCCAGTGGGACTATATTTGGAGGCAGGGTCTTTGGGAGGTGACTGGTCTTAAATGAGGTCCTGAAGGTAAGACCCTCATGAAGGTGTTAGTGCACAAGTAACAAGAAGTTATTTCTTGTAGAAGAAGGGGAGGAGAGAGGTCTACTGTTCATATGTGCACACGGTGAGAAGCTGCTGTCTACCAGACAGGACAAAGCCACACCAACAACCAAATCTGTGGGTACATCAATCATGGACTCCCAGCCTCCAAACTGAGAGATTGAACCACCCAGTCTATGGTAGTTTGCAATGGCAGCCAGAGATAACGGAGACACAACCCATATGCTGGCCAGCTGATGGATGGATGGAGGATGCATGGATAGATGGATGGATGGATGGATGGATGGATGGATGGAAGGATGGATGGATGGATGGAAGATGGATGGAAGGTTGGAAGGGTGGATGGATGCATGGATGGATGGATGGATGGAAGGATGGATGGAAGGATGGATGGATGGATGGATGGAAGGTTGGAAGGGTGGATGGATGGATGGATGGAGGGAGGGAGGGAGGGAGGGAGGGATGGAAGGAGGCCCCTCCACACAGTGCAGCATTCCTCAGTCATGCGAGGGGATGAAGCACTGACACACACCACAACAGGGACCAACCCTGAGGACCTTGTGCCGGAAAGAGAAGCCAGCCACAGAAGACCGCATGCTGTGCGAGTCTCTTTATATAAAATTTCCAGAATAGGCAAATCCACAGAAAGAAACATGAGTGGTTCTTGGGACTGGCAGAGTGGATGGGATAAAGGCCATGGGGTTTCCTTTAAGATAATGATGTTCTGAAACCAGAGAGAGGTGGTGGTCTACACAGCATGGTGGATGTACTGTCCCTCAATTGCTCACTTTATTTTTTTTTAAAGATTTTATTTATTCATTCGACAGAGACAGAGACAGCCAGCGAGAGAGGGAACACAAGCAGGGAGAGCGGGAGAGGAAGAAGCAGGCTCATAGCAGAGGAGCCTGATGTGGGGCTCGATCCCACAACACTGGGACCATGCCCTGAGCTGAAGGCAGACGCTTAACCGCTGTGCCACCCAGGCTCCCCTCAATTGTTCACTTTAACATGGTTAATCTTATGCCGTATGAATTTCATCTCAAAAAATTATTTTAAAATGTTTAAAATACATGGATCAAAACTCAGATTTGCTTCCCATTAACCGTGGTCTTTGGGCATTATGAAACCTGGCTGTGCTGGTCCCTTTGCAGATGGGATGCTCCAGAGACTGTCCCGTCTCCATGTACCCCTGCCTGAGGTCCCCCACCACCTTCCCCTGCCCTGCCTTACCTCTTCTACCACCCCTGCCTCTGCCCCACCTCCCTGCTCCCCTGCCTGAGCTCCCCCACCACACCTGCCCTGCCTCCTTACACCCCCGCCTGAGCTCCCTCATCACCCCTGACCTGCCTTCCTGTACCCCTGCCTGACCTCCCTTCCACCCCTGCCCTTGCCCTGCCTTCCCTGCTCCCTGTCTGAGCTCTTCTACCAACCCTGCCCCTGCCCCACCTTCTTACACACCTGCCTGAGCTCCCCCACCACCCCTGCCCTGCCCCACCTCATTACACCCCTGCCTGAGCTCCCTTAACACCTCTGCTCCACCTTCCTGTACCACCGCCTGACCTCCCCGCCACCCCTGCCCCTGCCCTGCGTTCCCTGCTCCCTGTCTGAGCTCTTCTACCACCCCTGCCTCTGCCTTGCCTGCCTACCCCCTGCTTGATCTCCCCCTACCACTGAAGGCCTTGCCCTGCCTCCGTGTCCCCCTCCTCCCCTTCAGAGCCTGCTCTGCTCTGGCAGTCAGCTGAAGGTTAATGCAAGCTGGAGTGGGCTGTTTGGCAGTGTCTGAGGACCCTGTGTACATGGTAACCCTCGGGCAGCCTCCAAGCTGCAAAGCCCCTTAGATCCACAGAGCTGTTCAGGGAGGTCTGGGAGAGAAGGGAAAACAGCTGCGCTCAATGTCAAAAAAGATGTTTCTGTGAAAATCTAATACAAAGGGGAGGCTGGGCCAGTCAGGCAGGCGGGAGGCGGGAAGGGGAGGAGCTGGCAGGAAGCCGGTGGCCGACTGCCCCAGGCTCAGACGACCTCCAGGTCTGGGGATTCCAGGTCACCTCTCCATCCAGCACTGAGGTGCCTCAACTGTCATGTGATCGGCCACTTGGAGGGAGTGACACATAATTAATCTTCAAGCCCAATCATTGACTAACCTCTCTGACCTTGAGGGAAAATTCAAGATGCCGCCTCCGGATGTCAACCTTTAGGCCATTCTGAGCTAATGACCCAGGGCTGGTGGAACCATTAGCCTGTGGGACAAAGCTCCATGTCAGAGTCTGTGAGGGGTGTCGCCACACGCAGAAGGGAGAGCTGGCCCCTGAAACGGAGGGTCCGGACGAAGGATGCTCGCGGCGGCCCCGCGCGGGCTGGTCTCTCACGCGTGGGGCTCTCCGGGAGCATCTGAGAACATCTGCTCAACGGAGGGGTGTTTCTGAGCAGCTTAATTGCACACGTCTTGTGTGTGCCCTAAAACACTATTAGCAGAGTGCAATTAAAGGGAGTTCAATTTAGATCAATTTGGCAAAACTTTACTGAGTGCCCACTCCAAATAAGATTGTGAAAAGGCCAAGATGAACAGCTTATAAAGAAATGGATGTTCTTTTGAATTTCAAATGATTGGTTTGGTATTAGGAACAATAGAAATTCTGTTATCACTCATCCGAGTAATCAGAACAAATTTAGGGTTTGATGGCCAACAGTCAACTGGGGAGCAGGAAACACGGAGAAATAATTAACCATGACAAGAAATGCAGTTACATTTAACTTGTGCTGTTTAAAAAAAAGAAAAGAAAAGAAAAATAAGCTTTATCTGGAAGGCTCAGTAGTTCCAGAATGTCAGTTACAAAGGGTGCTTTCGGCTCTGAGGAGCTTGGTGGTGCTGGAGCCCCTCCCCCGAGGGAAGCCCAGCAGCCCCCGGGAGGGGCAGAGGGTGTCCTGATGACCAATGGGGACCAAGGGACCATGACCAGCCTCCAGAGGAAGGGCCGCCTGCAGTGTGACCGAGCTCCCCGTTCTCACCATGCTTGTCTGAAATTTATTTTTTAAAACAAGCTTGAATAAAACACGTTTCTTTGTTCATTTTCGTTTTTAAGAACCAGGTATTTTTCCTCCCAAAGGTGGTTAAGGTGCTGTGTTGACAGGTGAAGGGGAGGCCAGCCCGGCCAGTGAGCAGGCGCTGTGAACGCAGCAGGAGAGCTGGCGGGCGCAGCTGCGTGGTCTTCGGGGGCCGTGCCCAGCGCCATCTTCCCAGGAGCACGCGGACTCCTTGTGAAGAGTTGCCTCTCCCACCATGGATGGTCCAACCTGGGCGCCTGGCACCATCCCAGCCACTGGCCGGCTGCCGGTGCTGTCCCAAGACTCGGGCGTGGTGACCTTGGGCACCCTTGTCTCTTTCTAGGGGGTTCCTGGTCCCTCCCAGAGGAGCTGACCCCTTGTGAGCAGGGCCATGATGTTCTCATCTGCCTCAGTATCCCCAGTGCTCAGAGCAGTGTTGACTCCTCGTAGGTACTCGACAGACAGGGTGAGGCCCTCTTGAGTCTGACCCATCTCAGAGCCACGTTCTGCTTCCCACAGCAACCCTTCACCCACCTGCACTCCAGGAGGTCCCGTCCACGATGTCCCGTTTCTAACCTGAATCACACAGGTTGTCTGAGGACCATTCAGCCCCATCCCATGAAGAACCGTAAGCATGAGTGTGTGCATGTGTGTGTGCCCATAGCTGCGTGTGCAGAGGTGCCCGAGTGTGCACGAGGCTGTGTGAGCATGGTGCATGAGCCTGTACAGGGCTATTAGCTGGGGTCAACCACAGAAGTGGCAGGCTGAGCAGGGAAAGTGATGGAGCAGCCGCGTGACTAACGGCCGGGCTTCTGAGGGCGTTGCCTGGTGTTGCGCCATGAGGGCACGTGCCAGCGCATTTCTGCAGCCAGGCCTTCTTGGACCCACGGAGGCGCTGGCTCTGCCCCTAGTGCCCAGCCTCGGGCTCCAGCGGCCTCCCTCTGTTTCCCCTTGGCGCCCACTTTTGCCAACACCTCGGCTTGTCCACTACCCCCTGTGCGGGCGGCCTCAGTGCCGGGCTCGGTGCATGGCTGTGTGTCCTTGCAGGGCCTGAAAGGGGACGCAGCCTGGGCCCCGGCTCCACCCCCAGGATGCTCTGGAGCTCCGAGGCTCACCTAGGGCTCTCTCTCCATCTCATCTCGTCTGATCGATTCTGAAAGGCACTTTTTGGAATTTCTTTTGGGAATTATGAAACAAAAAACTAACTTAGGACAGAGAAGCTAAACCCCCAGGATGGAAGAAATTGGTACGTTTCAAGACGTGTAAACACAGACACTCCAACGTCCAAGCGTGTTTTCTGGGCCAACCACCTTCCTCTGAATGAAGGTAGGCCCAGGAATTTGAGCAACGGCAGACGGAGCCTGGGCACTGACAGTCAGTGCCCATGTCGGGGGCCAGAAGTCCCCGCAGGCTGCAGCACCCGAAGGAGGCAGACAAGCTGTCCTCTGAATGACGGGGCACAGGGGAGCAGGGACATGGCCAGCGTCTGCTTTCTGGGCGGGCCTTGGCTTATGGCTCACGGAGCACTGAGACCAGAGGCTCCATCAGAGCCCGAGCCCCGGACAAAAGCCTGTTGTAGGAGAAGAAACATGACTACTTCTCCTTGTGCAAATGCACAAGCATCATCAGAGGCTTTGCACGGCCATCAGATGCCCGCCCACCTCCTGAGGGAGGTCACCAACGGGCACCAGGAGGGACAAGGGCGAGAGGGACAGCCCTGCCTGCCAGGGGCCTGCAGGGGCAGCCAGCCTAAAAACAGGGCACGGTTGGGCTCAGAGTCAAGGCAAGATACTAAAACTCAAAGACCCTCCCTTCCCGGGGCCTGAATGACCCGGCTTGGAAGACAGTGCTTCGGTCCACACCCACCGCCCCTCCCCTGTGCCCTACGACTGCTGGACCGGACAGGGAAACGTAGGAACCAAGGGACACGGAAGGAGTTGCCAAGTCCTGGAAAATAAGGTGCTTCCAAAGACGGCCCAGGGGAGGCGTCTTAGCTCAGCTTTCAAAGTCCATACAGGCCTCCTCCAGGAGCAGCTCCGTGCGTTGAACTTCTCCCTGGAAATCCAGGCTTCAGGGGAACAGAGCTGCTCTCAGCTGCCGAGGGAGGACAAGACCGCATCACGCCTGCTTCAGGTCTTGCTCTGAGCGCCCTGGGTTGTGCAGAGAGCTCGTGCCCCAGGGCCCCGTGTGGTGTTCTGCTCAGCGTGAGCCATCAGGAAAATGGGGCTCAGGTTCCTTCTTCTCCTGGGCGTTCCCCGTGGGGTGGTCTTGGCTTTCGCACCAGTGAATCTGGCCAAACCTCACACGTGGGGGAACTCAACCGAGGAGCTGTTCCCGAGCTGCGGCGTCGCCGTGGGCACGGCGGCATCACTTCTGAGGGTCACCGACAAAGATAGCAGCTCTGGCCGGGGACGTCCTCCGCCTCTGTCTGTCTGTCTGTCGGGTCGTGAGGACACTGGGGCGGCCGTGCACAGGCCCACGTGGTGAGGAGCGGGGCCGCTGGCCGCCGTGTAAAGGGCCCAGAAGTGGAGTTTCCTCCCCATGGGAGCCTTGAGCCGTGGAAGAGACTCCTGGGTGGTAGCAAGTTCTGCTATTTTGATTGTGGTGATGGTCCCACGGGGGTAGACGTGGACTGTGTGCGGTTTATCGCCCCTCAGTTACCCCCGAGGGGACTCTCGGCTGGGGCGGTGGGATTAGCACAGAGAAGGTCTTCACGTCCCCGGCAGGGACTCGACGGGCCTGAGAGGCGCAGGTGACGGAGACGCACCAGGAGTTCACCCTGCAAGATGCGTGTGGCTCTCCTCTCTGGCCTTGAGGGGCTGAGCGCGGGACTGGCGGACTCCACGTGCACACACGGTGTGGATCAGAAGCGGCCCGTGTGAAACGTCAGTGGTGGAACAGTGGAGCAGTGAGGCTTACCTTTTGGAGGACAGAGGGAGCCGGATTCCTAGACAAGACACCCGGCTGTCAGTGGAGGGAGGAGACAAACAAGCAGGGAGCAGAGGAGATGCTGGAGGCTGCCTTCTGGGGTCCAAGGCTGAGAGCTTGAGGACGGGGCAGTGGGGTTACGGCCTGCAGCATCCCCAGAGGAATAGGGGTAGCACCGCACACCTGCCTGTCTGTCTGCAGCAACTCTCAAACCTAGAGAGGAAGAGAACCGCTGGGTGGCACCTGTCTGCAGCTCCCTGTCCACTGGGCGGGCCTGGCGTGTGGGTCTGTGCTGTGGACGGGCATCAGCGGCGGAGCTGAGAGAGACCAGACCACACGGCTGGGCTTGATCCCTTCACTCCCACCTTGACCTCTTCTGCGCCTGGCGTACACACAGTCCTGACGCACAAGGGCTCTGTCCCCGAGTCTTTCCTGGGGACCCAGCACAGGACATCGGAAGTTCTACTATAGCCTGTAGAAGCCGTTTCTCTCACTACTGATAACGTCTGGCGACGAGGAATAATGTCTTCCACGTGGAAATCCGTTTTGCTCCCGTCTCAGAGTTTGCCCCGTTCAAGGTTTGAACCCAGTTGAGCTAGAATCCAAACGTGAAAAATACAAGCAGTATCCCAGCTCCTGAAATACAACTAAAATGACGCTAAGAAAAACAGTTTAGTCACAATTAAAATCCTGTTGTTGAAAATCTTCGGCTTCTCAGATTGTCTGAGAAGGAAGCTGGTCTTTCTGATGTTACTTGTCTCGCGGGAGGGAAATGCCACGGAGGCGAAGGAGCCTCTGGCCCGACTCCTGTCCGGTCCGGCCTCACCCTGAGACCTCCTGCCCGCCGGGCCGACCTTCCCCCGAGCTCGTCGTCCATCCTGCCGCCGACATCCCCACCAGCACGAGCCTACCCTAGTTGGTGTTAAGTCTCTTGCCGTTGTGCACGACCACGGGGCGTGAATCAGGAAGGGAGAGGCTCAGTGGTCCGGGAGGCCGGCGCTGCGGAGGCGGTGCCCGAGCGGGCGTGAGGGTGGGGGGAAGTCTTTGCACAAGCAGGAGGCGGGGAGCAGAAGGGACAGATGCAGAGTCCAGAGTCGCTGGCGGGGCTCGCTCAGGAAGGAGGCCAGGGGTACCCTGAGGTCAATGCCATGTGGAGGCCCCAAGTTTGCTCTGTTTTTGTTGGGAGTGGAGAAGAGGAGCTTGCTGGGTCCACCACACAGGACTGAAGTCAGTGTGTAGGAGACATGACTTGTGCTCCTGACACCTCTCTGCTCAGCTGCCCACAACAGGTCCAGCCCCATTGCTTTTACTCTCCAGCCCCAGGGAAATCTGTCCACAAATCCCATTGTCCTGCTAATAATCAGAGGAGCAGAGACACCGTGGCAGGCTTGCTCCGATGGACTAACTCAGGGCCTCTGGCACAGGGCGCGCTCCCGGGCTGGTGGACAACGCACTCCTTCTCCCTTGATAGGCCTCACCTTTCTCTGCTGGCTGCTCCCGGTCTCTCCTCCATTAGCTCCGTTTCCTCCCCGCTCTCCCTCAGGATTGCTCTACGCAGGGCTGGCGGTATTCATCTCCTGGGCGATGAGGAGCCCAGGAAAGTGTGTGGGGTGGCGAGTGGGCATCTGTGTATAGGACGCGGGAGAGACCCTTGGTCATGGGCGCCCCAGCACCGCCCACCACACGTCTTTGGGGACAGCGTCTGGAAAGGACCTGAGGAGTGCCCTTTGTGAATCGGGCTGATGGTCCCGAGTCACCCACTTTCCACAGGGGAGGTGTGCACAGCAGGGGCAAAACGGTGGCCGCCTTGGGCCGTCAGGCCACCTCGCTGTGCCGGCTAGGTTGGCATGTCTGCTGTCACACGACGAGCCCATGGCCCCCAAGGGGCCACAGCCCAGCGAAGTTAGGGCAAGCTGGCCTCCCAGCACGGATGGCCGGGCGGGGCTGATCTGCGTGCACCTGTTTGGTGCGGGCGGAAACTATGTGTTGGTGGGAGGAGGGTCTCATCCGAACGTGGACCCTCCCCCGCAGACCCCATCGGCGTTTTTGGACATTTCTGTCAAGCTGAATGAGAACCACCAGTCTGCAAAAGATGGAAACCCGCTTCCTGACTGTCCGACCAGGCTGTGCCGGCATCCCCTGCGGCTGCCTGTGGAGAGGACANCCTACCTGCGGCCGCCGTGCCTGGAGTCCGCTGACAGCAGCCGGATGCAGGGCGAAGCCCTGTCCTGGAGGGACGCGGTAAAGCCACATTGCCTCCGGCGGCTCCTGGGCCTGGGTGTGGGTTGTTGGCCTCCGACCTTCAGGACAGCCTCTGCTTGACACAGCACCACAAGCCCCCGGTTTTCTCTCGTTCTTGACGCTTTTGTCCTGTGCCCACTTTTTTTTTGTTTGTTTTTGTGTTTTCGTGGTTTTTTTTTTTTAGACTTTATTTATTTGTTTGAGAAAGAGAGAGAGAGCACAAGCAGGGGGAGGGGCAGGCAGAGGGAGAAGCAGACTCCCCGCTGAGCAGGGAGCCAGATGCAGGACTCGATCCCAGGACCCTGAGATCATGGCCTGAGCCGCAGGCAGATGCTTCACTGACGGAGCCCCCCATGCGCCCCCCATGTCCAAGTTTAAGATCAAATCCTGAGATTTCCAGAGAATTGTGATTGCCCTGCTTGATCCCAGCACATCCCCACCCCAGCTTCGCCCAGCGTCAGGTGTGAGGGACCCAAACCACGGATCGCCCTTCCCATCGGCACGCCTTCCCACAGGCCTGTTTTGACTCCTTGACTGGGTCATCATTTCTTTTCATCAGTTTTAGCTTTTTCTTCATCAGATATGTGGATGGTATCACGCCTGGAGCATGACAGCCGGATAATGGAGACATCACTAATAATAGCACGATGTGAAGTTTGCTAAGCACAGGTGTGGTGTGGGGGCGGCTGTGCCCCCAGACTCAGAGCAGCCCTGCCTGCGGGGGCCACCCTTGGGTTCAGTTGCTGTCTGCGGGTGGCTTCCTCTGTGTCCCATGGAGCCCCGGGCCCTCGTGGCCTCATCTGTGTCCCCTGGGGCTCAGCCCTCCTGGGGTGATGGCTCTTAGGCCTCTGTCACCTTCCCTGCTCTGACACCCACCACTGGGGGCCGTGTTCAAGTCCTAAGCATTCTGCTAAGTGATGGACCCTGCATATCACTCGCCCCTCAGCACCCCGCGCAGTGAGGTTGGTGTGACCCCGGGTTATGCGTGAGTACTGGGGCCATGGGGCCCGGCGTCCTGTCCCCAAAGGGCAGTGATGCTGAGGTGCCTGGCCAGCTCCCAGAGCCTGAGTCGCAGACGGGTTGCTGTGGCCGTCCCACTACTGTCTTTGCCATGTCACTGGCTTTACGTTTGACAGAGAGCTAGACGGTGGCCACCGGCAGGGAGGTCAGCTCGGCCGCCCGTGTGGATGCCAGCAGGTGAGGGCTGTCTCTCCACCTGAGCCTTGGCTTTCTACCTTCAGAGGAAAAGATATTTTAAGAAGAAGAAGAAGAAGAAGAAGAAGACATGAATCTGCAGTGTCTTTGCCTTCTCAAAAGTCACAGATGGTTTAGTTATGGGATGAGAAAATGCACTTTGGGGGAGAGACCCATGAAACACTCTTGCCTTCTGGGGATGACCACAGATGAGCTGCTCTTTGGGCCTTGCCAATGAGCCTGCTATCCGGGCGCTGGTCTGGGGAAGGAGAGCCAGGAGGGTGACCAGAGGCGGCCACTCATGCAGGCTCCGCAGAGCTGACGGCCCCCATGGGTGGCCCCGGCATCGAGGTCCTCCAGCTGGGCCGGGACACCGAGTACCTGGATGCAGGCCAAGTGGGTGGGCAGGCGGGGCCGGTGTTCCAGGAAGCCAGGCAACCAGGTGGCCAGACAAAGGACGCACGTGCCAGGACAGCACCCATGGGCATGCCCACACGACAAGCCTGACTTAGGACGGGTGAGTGCATGTCTGTGCCAGGCAGCTCGGCGTCCGCACACTGCCAGGGACTCCCCGTACGCAGAACCACCCACACCCAAGTCCTCCCTATGTTGGCACCCGACTGTCCCTGAGCCAACATGCCACCTAACAGAGGATCACGCCATTGCACACACGCGGAGCTGGTGCCAAGATGCCTCTTTCAGTCACAGGGTGACTGGGGGAGGCCGGTGCCTGAGCTCCAGTGTCATGTGTGAAGTGGCTGTGTCCCGTGTGGTTGTGCGGAGGGAGTGTGCCCCGTGTGACTCTGCAGTGTCTGTGCTCTGCTGGGGCTGTGTTGTGCTCAAAGGGAATCTGTAATTGGTCTTCCCACCTCAAACGTGACTTGCTGTTTTCGTGCCACGGCCCCAGTCCTCTTGGTGTGAGGGACACCCAAACCACAGTACGTAGGTGGAGGGTAGGGGGTAGACATGTCCACCTGGAGACCTACCCCTTGGGTGAGGCTAAACGGACTGAACTGTGTCCATTCGGATTTGCCGTCTCCCGTCCCCCGCTGCACCTGCCTTGCTCGAGCAAGTTTGCCAGTACGGTCGCTGGTCCCTGGTGGAATTTGAGATGCGTTGATTGGTCCTTAACGTGTCTCTCACCGATTCGTGGCTCTGGAGTAGATGGTGTTTGAGTCTCACCATGAGACTGTGTTTCCTTTTCCCATTCTCCTGGCTGCTGGTTAGGTGAAGAGGGAAGTCTCGGTTAACACTGTGGAGTCCTGGTGTTTTAACCGAGAACGGTGTTACACGCTCAGCACTTCCTGTAAGCTACCGCATCTTGCTAATAATTAATACTTGTTCTATTTTCATAGTTACTTTCCGTTCGTGGAAAGAAGAACTTTTGTTGTAACGATATAAGATCCGTTCTTAATGTACATTCGTTTGAGTAAAATCTGTGTAGCGATGAGGTGAAAATACGTACTGGTTGGGGATGATGGCACAGACACGCCGCTGGGGGTCAGGGAGGGAGGGCTGTGTCTGGGGACAACCTCTGCGTTGGGCGGGCGCGGCCCCGTCACCCGCCTGCTGCTGCTGCCCCAGCCTCCAGCGACTGTAAAACGCTCCTCTGGCATCCCTGAGGGTGTGTGGATGCCCTCGGAGGACACTGGTCCCTCCGCCGCCCCCCGTGCGGTTTGGGGCCGGGGGGCCTCAGGAGCAGGCAGGAAGTGGAGTGGAGGACCATGGGGTCTGTCTGAAGACCCCCACGGCAGCCCTGTGCACTCAGTGCCACAGATGAGAACTTATTCTTGACCTAAAACACGCCAACGGACGTGCTCTTGGGGAACGAGGCCGACGGCAGAGCAGGGTCTGTGCCCGCGGAGCCCTTCGGGAGGCCTCCAGCTTTTGGTCGAACTCCCACCCTCGGACGGCTTGTGGGGCAGAGGAGGAAACGGGGCTCTCAGGGAGGGCTCGTGAGGTGGCCAGAGCAGGAAGCGGTGGCCTCCCGACGTCCCTTGCCTGCCGCTGAGCCCTGACCGACCGCACAGCCCCCACTTCCAGCTCACTGCAGCTCTGTCCGGTACGATCTCCTCGAGCAGCAAGGTCGGCACGGGCTACAGTACTTCCGACAGAGACTCGCCCATTCTGGTTCCCCTGTGAGCGCAAACCTTCTCTCCAGCTGAGCACCAGGAGGTGACCACGCCCCACACTACTCCCCGCAGCATCTGGAATTGCACCCACGCACACGCACAGAGAGGGGACCGGGAAGGACGTGTGTCTGTCTGTCCGTCTGCACACACGCCGACCTGCAGTGACATGCCGACATCCGGCTCCTGGTGGAGCCTCTGCTCATCAGCCACCTTTTCTGGCTGGGTTTGGTCTAGACAACCTGCAGGCTGGAGGTAACTCCCTCTCTTAGACTCCTGGGTCTCCTTGTAGACACTGAATCGAGCTACAGGCTCTTGCTTTCCTGCGCCCACCTCTTCCTTCAAGCCTGGTTACGCGGTAAAGCATTGTCAGCTAGAAAAGATTGGCTCGGGTTGTGCCGGGAAGCCAAGGCGCCCTCCCCGGCGGGCCCTGCGGGGGTCCTGGGTTCCTTGAGGAGAAGCCGAGGTTCCACGCAAAGGCCCTCACAGGCTCCCAGGACCGCCGAGCTGGAAAGCAGGGCCCACAGGGCTTCTGTCCCCACGCGGCCTTTCCGTTTCCTCCACAGATGAGCACCAGTCCCCTTGTCCAGGGGAACGCCGGCTCTGATGGAGGCCCCCAGGACAGCAAAGGACCCCCAACACCCACACAGGTGCTTCACATCCCACGTGCCGGAAGGACAGGTGTCCAGCCCATCCTCCGTGGACAGAAACGCCCCTGAGGGCGGGGGCTTAGCTCTGCCCCTACTTGTCCTGGTGAGGGGTCCGAGCTGTTCAAGGACCCAGACAGGGCCGGGGGAGACACTGCTGCCTCCAAAGACAAAGTCGGTGAGCAACGCTTTGCCCCAGGGCCGAGCCCAGCAAAACCAGCACTTTTGGGTCCCCAAGATCCAGTTTGGAATTTGATATTCAACGTGAAATTTTAAGTGTCTTTACCTTTCTTCTTCCTCTTCTTTTGGAAAAAAGCTGGTATAGGTAGAAGAGAGCTATGGGATTTAAGAGAAACACCGACTGGAGAGAGAGCAGCTCAGCAGAAGGCTGACAAACCAAGTCCTTCTCACAGAGCCCTGGGACCCATGGGGAATGGCCGTCTGCTGGTGGGAGCCTCGGTGACAAAGGTGCCAGGCATTCCTTCAGAGCCAATGAGCCTGAGAGATCACAGGCTGTCAGGTGCATCCCAGAGAGGGCAGCCACTGTGGCCTTTCTGCCTCGGTTTTTCGCCCGTGAAGTTGGAGCACAGGGTCCCCCATGTCCCTCTAGGGCCACATCAGGGAAGCCAAGCCTGTTTCCCCTGAGTGCTGTCCTCTTACCCTCTAGGGCACTCCCGTGAGGCTGTGAACACATGACACCTTCGAGCAAGTGCAGGACCCCCTCTTCTCTGGTGGTGCTCAGAGAGCACTGGGGATAAAGGAGGGAAGTGAACCAGAAGCAGTGCACGCCTCCTGAGCTCGCGGTGGCAGCCACACACGATTGACTCCAAAGGGGTGTGCCAGGAGCTCCAGCGGTCAGGAGCAGTCTTGGTGCTGCAGAGATGCTGGGGCATTGGGACGGGTCGCGCTTGAAACACAAGGAACAGAAGTGGGTCTGGGCCACCAGTGTGGCTGGTGGCAGGTGCGCGGGCTTGCTGCTGACGGGGCTGCTGGCCCAAGTCCTGACTTCCCATGGCTCTGAGGCAGGGACAGGACACCCCACAGGCCAGCTGCCAGTCAAGGGCCACCCACCTGGGTGGGGGCTCTTTGTGCAAGTGCTTGGCCTTCATGTGTGGGATTGTTGGGAGCAGACCCTGTGTTCTCAGCAAAGAGGGGTCTTCTGAGAAGCTGCAACCCCGCCGTGGAGGCCTGGGTTCCTCCCCCTGTATCCCTGAAAGTGTCCCGATGCTCGGATACCCATCAGATGTGACTTTAGAGCCTTACAAATGCAGGCACTCCAGAAACATTTGCTCAGGGAATGACTGCAGGGTCTCTGGTGTTCACCGAAGTCGAGGACAGCACAGAAGAAACACTCAAACGGACGAGGAAATGATAGTTCAGATGTAAAGTAGCTTCCTTTCAAAACCTTCCTTGGTTTGTGCTGTGCTATTAAAGGACTAATAAATTTCTACTTATTAAAAGAGAGTAGCAAGTACTTTGGGTAACAAATGGAAATTTAAATTTGTGAAGAATCAGCAGAGGTTCTCACTGAAGTCGTGTTTTCATCTAACTGCTGCTGGATCATTGGGAAAAACCAAAAGCACAAAATCGCGTGACCTTTCCTCTAAAGCTGCACCAAAGACCTGGGTAAGCAGGCCGGGGCATGCCTGGGGCAGCACCTGGAAACCCCACCTGGGGCCTGGGACCAGGAGGAGGCTGCAGGACAGAGGGCCGGCCTCCCGCCCCGGGCTGGCTGGTCCCGTTGTTCATCGCATCTTGACGTGTCAGAACGAGGGTTCCAGCCACCTTTACTCACAAAGAAGTGACAGACACACTCTCCAGGTTGAAGGTCATTTGCATGGTGCCCGCGTGGTGTCACCTGCAGCTGTGGGAAAGGCAATAGGCGTGTCCAGACCTCAGCTCTGATCTCCACGTGGTTGCTGGAGTGAAGGGCTCCAGATGCCCCCTGGCACCTACTCAGCTGTACCCCCACCCGGGGCCCCGAGGTGCCCGATGGCCACACCGCCGCCACCACGGCCACAGAGATGGGGTCTCCTGGGCCGCTCTCCCCCTGCAGCAGGGCCTCTCCTCTCCACCAAGCGTGGCGGGGAGTGGACGTGTCCCTCCTCACACCACATGCAAATCTAGACCCAGCGTGTCTTGAAAGCTAACCGCACAACAGCCAAAGTCGTCCCGAAGGTAAGCGGAAGGACTGGTCTGTTCCGAGGCCGATGCGGGAGCTGCTGGAGGACAGCCTGCGTTCCTCGGCCGCCCGGGGTCACAGTGGGACCAGAGACAACCCGAGGGGCTCCCACCGCACCGCACGGGATGATTAAACACCAATGGGGCAGCGACCACAGTGGATAAAACACAGTGAATTCGTTGAAATCTGTGAGCTCACGATAACACGGAAAATGGAATCCACGGCTTCTGAGCGCCGCTGTTTGATATTCTGAGCAAATCAACATTTACAGGCACCGTTAGAAAATACAATCGTGTCACCAACACAAATACCTGATGACGAAACCCATAAACATGTTCCAAGAGCCTCCCCGTAGGCAGCATCTCCTCCACGGAGTCTTAAAAATCCTTAAGGAAACATGTACGTAATTGGTTATTCTTGGAAGACACCTGTGAACCAAGTCTTTTAAAATATTTAACAGATGAATAAAGGGAAAGAAGCACATGTTAATCTTATCTTTCTTAGGGGGACGTTTCTCCTTAAGCTAACAGTTCAGTGGGGGCCATGGAATCAAGAAACCGACATTTGCCATCGCTGGTCACGGCGCAGATGAAGGCGGTGGTCGGTGGCTGACCGCATCCACAGAGAGGCAGAGGGAAGCACGGGCAGAAGGCGTGGGGATTCGGGAAGGGGGGGCGGCCCCCCACGCAGGCCTGCAGACAGCAGGGGTCTCCATGCCGCACGGACGCACGGCTTCCCCTAAGAGGGGACGTTGTAGGCACGATCACGGTAGGGTGGTTATTTTTTTAAAGAGTCCTTTCTTTTTGAAAAACGTATGGAATTATTTATGGAAGAAATGCTGCGAGGTCTGAGATCGGCCTCCAGGTAGTGTTCGAGGTGAGGCTAGCGGGAGGGTCCGCCTCCGCTCTGTGCGTGTTCTCGGGAAAGGCTGCGTCCTCAGTCGCGTTGTGCGAGCTTCTGCTTCGTTCTCAGGGCCGTCGCCTGAACCAATCGTAGCTGAAGCCGGCGATGGGCTCGCTGTCCTGCTCTTACAATGGGGGCGGGGGTTGGTAAAAACCCGTCCTAAGCAGCACACAAACTCCGAGGCCACCGTCAGACCCTGACCTCAGGCTAAATGCACATTAAAACAGCAGGAACGAATAACCAGCTCACCCACAACGGGATCTTCCACGAGGGACGAGGGGATGGCGGCCCGGGAGGAAGCGCTCTCGGGGGCAAAGGTGAAAGGTGGCCCCGGATCACACAGGCCCCGCGAAACAGAGCCACCTGACACATCGGAGTTGGGAGAGCGTGTCAGCAGTCATGTCCGGAGGGCATCAATCCCCACGGCCCACCTCGCGGGTTCTGGAATGCCAAGCTAGAAGCAAGCGCACGAGACGGCATTTGACCCACTCGGTGGGCAAACAGCGGGAGGATTTGGAACGCGGGCAGTCGGGGCAGGCGGGCGGAGTCTGCGGGAGGCGGTGTCCCTGGGTGGGCCAGCAAGCTGGACGCGCCCGCTCGGATTGAGAGACTCTGCTTCTCAGACGGCTTCCCCACCAGCCAGAGGCCCCGTGTGGAGCTGAGCCCCCCTGGCTTCCGTCCAGGGATTTTGCGTCAGGTCCACTCAGCTGAGCTGTTTGCGAGAATGCTCTTTCCCGCCTCATCCTGACCTGGAAGCCTGAGGCAGGGGTGAGGCTGCCGTGCTGCCCCTGGCTCCCCTCCTGGGTGGGCTCTGGGTCCAGCCTCCCAGAGCCCTTCCCGAAACCCTGAGACACCGGGCTGTCCTCACTCTCCCTGCTGCCCAGTTTCCTGCCAACGCTGCCCTGTGGGCTCTTCCAGAGACCTCCGCACACATCTCAGTGCTGACGACCAGTCCCTCGGTCCACATACCCTGAGATTCTGCGTTTCCCGCTGATGGCAACACGCACCACCTCAGAATGAATTCCAGGACGTCACGCAGAATACTCGCCAAGACACAGGCTTTGCTGGGGCAGCAGAGCAAGGGTCAGTGAGAAGAGAAAAACCCTCAGAGGGCCCCACGCTCATTGCTCTCACCCCGGGCAAGACCGGCCGGACTTGCCTTGACCTCCCTTCTTAGGGGTCTCGATGTGGATGGGGTTTTCTGGGAAGGGCCTTGTCCAGCACCTGGGGACACTTGGGGCCCCAGAGAGGTTCGACTCCTGCTGGGACCTGAGGCCACATGTCCTTAGATACAGCCCCCACCCCGATGATCCCCACGGCCCCTCCACAACTTCCCTCTCTCTCCACAGTGTGTGGGAGAAGATTTTCTTTGCAGAATTGTTTATAATGGGAAAAAGATGGAAACCATACAAAAATCCCCGAGCAGAGAGGTAGACTGGGGTGCAGATTATGGAATGTTCCGCAGCCCTGGAGACGGGGTCTCACAGAAACACCGTAGAGCCTGTCGTCCGGGAGCACCTGAGATCCAAGTCCCTACGCTTGGTGCTGCGTCCAGCTAACTCGCGCCATCACCGTGGGTGACGTGGCTTCTCCCTAAGGGGTCGTGGTTGCTCCTTTCCTGGAGCGCATTTCCTGAGGAGCACAGACCCTGCCGGGACCAGAAGCTCACCTGGGGTCTTGCCTTTTCACCTGCAGCTTATCATGAGATCCCTATTTTTAAATCAGAATTACTGGACGACATTAAAACCTTGGGCCACTTCAGATAAAAATCTGGATTTCTTGCTCAAAAAACTTTCCACTTTGGGAGCCATGCTGCCGCCTGAGGACAGGCCTCACTGTGCCTGAGGCCCCTTCAGGTGGGCTCAGCCTCGCACGCCTCGCAGGCCCGCACGCCTCGCACGCCCGCTGCTCACGCCCGGATGCTGGGCTGGGAGCGCCTGAGCCCAGAGCACTCTCTGCACGCTGCCGGCCAGCGGACCGGCCACAGGCAGTGTCCCGGTGGGGCGAAGGGCAAAGCTGGCTGCAGGCTCTGGCTGGGTTTCCTGAGGGACTCGGTGGGACAGAGACGGCGGGGCGCTCCCAGGCTCCCGGTCCGGGGGCGGCTGGGGCTCCTGTGCGTCTCAGGGTGAGGGCAGTGTGCATCGCCGGTGGGTGGCATCTTCCCTCTTCTCGAGGCACGAGGGCTGCCGTCCCTGTGTAGGCCTGCAGGCCTCCCGCAGGGTGAGGACACGTCCCCAGGGCAGCACGGGGCCTGAGCCACCAGGCAGACCTTCTCCACCCCAGTCTGCACGGTCTTGGAGCCGGGGCAGCCGAGCCTTGCTCCGCCCCAGAAGACACGGAGGACACGCAGGCATTTGAAGTGAGTGGCTGGCAAAGGGGGCCGGGCAGGGGCGACAGCTGGTGAGTTGTGGCCACCTCGGTGGAAGCCATCAGCCCGGAGAGGGAGGTAAATCAGGGTCCCCGAGGTCAGACGCCGGTGTGTCCGGGAAGGCCAGCAAACGCCCATGTGTCCTCGTCACTCAAAGGGCCCCTGCCCCTGAAGGCAGCAGGGGACACAGCGACTGACCGCCTGGGAACACGAAACCCGCAGGAAGCCGCCGCAAGTGCTGGAGGAGTCCACGGGGATTTAGATCAAAGGCCTGCAGCTGGACGCCGGGGGCGGGGCGAGCACGCGGCAGCTGAGCGGGCTCAGCCTGGGATGTGCCCTGGGAAGCCGCCCCACAGCCTCTTCCCCCCACGCCTGTTGTGCTGGGGGGTCCCTAGCGTGTGGCACGTGGGGCCCATTTCCCCGTGCAGGGAACCTGAGCTCTTAGGCCCATGTCCAGGCGCCTCCTGGACGCCCAGCCAGCCCCAAAGCAAGGAGTTTGTTCCTGGGACACCATCACAGCCTGAAAAGGTGACGCTCCCCTTGTGGGGAGACTGTGAGGAAGGGGAACCCCAGGCCCCTTTTCGGGGACAGCAGGAGTCCCTCCAGGCCTCAAAGGCCAGGGCGGTGTGGGGCAAGGGGCTCCCAGCACTCTGTCTGGTGCCTGGGAAGGCGCACCAGGGAGGAAGGACATAAGTCACTTCCTTCGAGGCTCAGTTCCGGACTCTGTGAAATCAGCCAACTGGGAAATCTCCAGTGACCGCTTGTGTCCTCCCAGGAGCAGAGAGCCAGGCCTGGGGCTGCGTGAGGCGGCCCAGGGCAAGGGACCCCGGCCAGCCGAGGTCTCGCGTTAGAACCAGCCTAGAAAGCAGCGATGGCGTCTTGGACCAGGCTGTGAATCTGGCCAAGCCCCCGTGCCTGTATGGAGGAGACTGGGGGCTTAGCTGGGATTGCGCAAGGTCCCGCGTCCAGGCCTCAGGGCCACAGGGAAGCAGCAGCTGAGGGCTCCTCCTTGAAGAGCTGGCACTTTGCTGGAGGCCACACCTAGGCCACAGTGGTGGTGCAGTGGTGGTGGCATCCCTGAGCCACGTCATGCAGGGCGCTCTGGGACCAAGGAATGCTGCCCAGGTAGACGGGGGCCCTGGAGGCCGGGCAGGGAAGGACGAGGGCGTCTGGTGGATGGAGGACATGGGGCGAGGCTCCGGGCAGGGGTCCCTCTGCTCAGGGGATGTGGTGTCTGAGTGGATGAGCGTGGAAGGCTGGGATCAGGGTGGAGTCTCCCCATGGCTCACAGGGGGCTGGCGGATGCCATGGGGAGACCCCCTGGGGCCCCCATACAGCCCCTACCTGGTGGCTCTCAAGCCTCTGTCACAGATGCGGGACTAGAGCCCCTGAGGCTGCGTCCTCCCAAGGCCCCTAGGAGCCTCCACTGATGAGAGAACACAGCCAGGAATTACTGCCTGGGCCTTGTCCGGCCGGTGGAGTTGAAAACAAGGAGGATTTCCGGCTGTGCACCCGGACTCCACAGGGGGGCTGAGCTGGTGGGCACTGGGTAGACCCAGCAACGTCAGGATGGCTCTGGGTGGACAGCAAGAGGGCCCGGCCGCCCCATCCACGCCCCACCTGAGACCTGACCAACGGTCCAGAGCTGGACATCGTTGAAATCCTCTGCCCGTTTGCCAGGACCGAGTATGCAGTATCCAAGCCCACCCCTCCGGACAGCTGCCTTCCTTGGAAGTAACTGCTGAGCTGAGCTGACCCCCGACCCCAGTCCCCTGAAGCAGGAAACGATGGTAGGGCATCAAAGACAGACACCAAACCTGAAATTTCCCCGTGGTCCCGTGGATGTGTGGTCCAGGTGGACAGACGATTACATGCTGAGCAGACCGTCTGCGTGTCCCTGACAAGAGGCCCCTCCCTGCAGTCTGGTGCCTGCTGTGTGCAAGAGCCCTGGGCTGAGCCTCAGTTTACCCACTTGCTGGGTCGTGCAAGGTGTCCTCAGCCTTCCCGAGAGCAGTGTGTCCATTGGGTGGGGTACCATCCTTTCCTTTCCACTTCTTTCTAGAGCCCACCTCTGTGGGTGTCTAGCGGGATGGAGGACCTCCACTCAGAGGCATCCACCTGCGGGCTCTGAAATCCAAGTCTTCAAACTCTACTGTTTCCATTATCGTCCTGGGTCCCACCGGTCTTCCCTCCCCATGGACGTGGCTACTGCCTGCCCACCGAGGCCACTGCAGCGCAGGCTAACTGACCTCACTCAGGTCTTGTGCTGCCAGCCTGGGCCGTGGTCCCAGCAGCCCTGTGCGCGGCTGCTGCTCCGACAGCGGCTGCTTTAGCTGGGGGACCTCAGGCCATCTGTGACCCACATCCCCATCTGAATGGAGCCCGGACGCCCCCCCTCGGGGTTGCCGTGCCACCGAGACTGGGGGTGTCAGGTGACTGCTCCCCGCTGAGGTGGGGAGACCAGCTGGCGTGGAAATCCAGGAAGATCCCCCAGACCTCAGGCAGCCACGCAGACCCTTCACCAGCGCAGGGTTTCTGAGACGCACCTTGCGCTCTCCCGTCCCGTTTATTTCCAGAAGCCATGCCCGCAGTGGCATCCCTGGTGTCCACCTTCCCAGGGAGACGCCTGGCCAAGCGGGTGCTGGACTGAGAGCCAGCACTCTGTCGCGGGAGCTCGGGTATACACCTGCCTCCTGCACCCGCGGCTCGGCTCTGCTCCCCCAGGCTGGGAGGTCACTAACGGGCAGTTGTAGGCACGGCACATTTTCCAGAAGCATTTCCTGACCTTCGCCCCATTTCAATCCAAGGAGAGAAAAGCGCTCTTTGGTTTACCTTGTTTCAGAGAAAGAAACGCATCAGCCCTACTCCGGCCCTGCTCTCTGGCTGCGCCCCTCCCAGGACCAGGCTCCTTCTAGAGTGGTGGGAGGGTCTGGGGCCCAGTCTAAACTTGTCTCCGTGAAGCAAGCATGCTGCAGACCCCGTGGCCCCGGCCGTCTGGCTCTCGCGGTGGCCGTGGGCGCCAACCAGTTACCGCCGCTCACAGGTGGCTCAGCGACACCCTCACAGGAGTGGTGGGAAACAGGCAGAGCCAGGCCAGGTTGCTGGGGGCGGCCTGTCCTCGCCCACCGGCCCCTCAGCCATGCTGACCAGTGGCGTGCGGAGAGCACATCCTGGTGCCTCAAGCCTGCTGCGCCCACACCTGCCTTCACGTGGGCCCCCGCCCAAGCGCCCAGGGGCTCCTGCTCTGTCCCCCTGCGGAGAGCGGTCACCCTGACCCCCACCGTCCACAACCCTACGGGGCACCCCGCTCCAGCCTCCGGCAGCTGGCTGCCCCTCCCCCGGCCCGCACCCGCCAGCCATACCGCCCCCTGAGCGGAGTCCAGATCCTGTCCCCTACTGCGCAGCGCTCCTCGAGGCATCTCCTCTCACGCAGAGCTGACACCAGGTGTCCACACCGTGTGTCCGTTCACGTGTGTGCAATGGGGGACTGCTCGTGATTTTGGTGCTGGGCTTCTGTGAGGCTACGAAGACACACCCACGCAGGCTCCCCGCCTCGGGCAGCCAGACGCGCCTCCATGACGCCACGACGCACGGCACAAACAGGGCAGCCCGCACGCAATGGCCGACAGACCCCTCACTGGACCCAAATACCCCGTCAGGAGTGGCAGACCCTGAGGACGGTCACTCCCCGGGTCACAGAACCCTCCGGACGGCGTGGGGTCCCCGTGCAAGCAGCAGGCGAGGCAGGTGGAGAGGGTTCGGGTTTGCTCTCCCCCAGAACGTGCCGTCCTTATGGGGTAGGATTTCCGACTCAGACTGACAGTTCTGGAAAGATAGCGGGATTTGGGAACCACTCCCGGCTCACGGCAACACCATTGGAAGGTGCGTCCGGTTCCCGGGACGCAGCCTCTCCTGGAATGTTCTCCTTGCCCAGGATGCCCAGCGGAGATGGGGGCCCCAAGACCAGCCCACCTCTGCCCCCAAGTCCTGTCCCCTCTTCCAGTGGTGGGAAGGCCATGGGGCTGGCCTGTCAGCTGCCACCCTCCTGCCCTCACGCCCCAGGACTTGCTGGGCATCAAGGGGGCTGCCCCCTGCGAGCGCAGTGTTGCTCAGCCTGTGACATGGGCAGCAGGAGGTGAAGGAGGAACCGTCTCCCCACCGACACACACGGCGCCCTGCCGCTCAGACACCCAGCGGGGAAACTAGGATGCGGTTGACGAGGGCGCTAATTGCTCGGGCGACATTTAGCTGGTTGTCCGAGGCTTCCAAGATAGACTTTACGTGGACTGTCTCATTATTTCCCTGCCGTCCAGGCCAGAGGACTCCTGCGGAAAGAGCCGGCAGGCGCTGCGTCTCCATGGCAGCAGGCGGATTTGGCAGGAGGGCCGCACAGCAGAGGAGAGGTGGTGACAAAGGCATCTTTGATACAGAGGCTGTGCGGAGGGATGTGGTCCAGGAAGCCCGTTTCTAAAGGCCGCCCAACCTCCAAATGGAGGCTCTTGGTTTAGCCTCTGAGTTAGCTTTTGTTGCCGAGGCTCCGAAGGCCGGGCCGCCCGGTCACGTGGGGTTCCGCACTCTGTCCACGAGCCAGGCCTTTTGTCCGGGTCACCTGCCCGGCTCAGCTGGCACGGCCTGTTGCCGCCGCCGTATACAGAGGCCAATTTAGCTCCAAGCGGGCGCACGGTGGAAGCAGAGGCGCCTTGCAGGCAGCTCCGGCCGTCCTCCTGCTGCGGGACCGGTGCGCTTGGCCACGAGAATGGGAATCACCAGCCTGCCATGGGCATGCCCCAACCACTCCTGCTCCTCCCGCGCCCTCGGTGTCCCCTCTCAGGGGACGTCCTTTGGTTCCCGGGCTCAGGTTGCACCCCCAGTGCCCAGCTCAGCCCCAAGAACACCTCCTGCAGAACACAACCCTTTCCCTGTGGACCCCGGGGTCTGCATCTCCCTCCCAGGCTCCCTCCCTCCTGCCCACACAGCCAAGCTCCTGACTTCCCTCTGTCCGTAAGACGGGCTTCTGGAGGGAATTGCACTGTAGCCCTGGGAGCTGGGAGCAGGGAGCCCCGTGACCGTTTCTCTGGGGAGTCAGGACCCACCTGTGAAGTGCTGTGCAGGACAGTTCGTGGAGCAAAATGAGCACCCCCGGAGTGGAGGGGTGGGAGTCAGCCCAGGCCCAGGAGCGGTGGGGACGCGCCCCAGCAGGTGGGAGAGCATGACAGGAGGCTCGGGAGCAGGTGTTCTGGGTTGAGAAGGCCCGTAAAGCCCCAGGCAGGGGTGCCGAGGCCCCGGGCCTGCAGCAATGCAGGGGGCTGGACCCACGGGGGCTCCCAGCCTCACAGGCACCAGAGAAGGAGTGGCGCAGGGTTGAGGGAAGAACCGGACCTTCGGGACCTGAACATACATCTGGGGGAACAGGCTTTCCCAAAGAATCTGGGGGCACCGGCCATGTATATAGGGGCCCTGGGACAAGGCTGTGTGGTGGGTGACCCAGTGAGAGGCCTCGAGCCCCCCAGCTGAGCTGGTGCCAGGACACAGGAAGCTGCTGGCTGGGATCCTCTGGTTGGGGAAGCATTTGGGGTGATAAGCAGATGGGGACTCGCTGAAGGAAAAGGCTAGGGGGTGCTGGCGCCTGAGGGACAGGCAGCTGGGCGGTGCACATGCCTCCAGTAGAGAGAGCTGGCTGCCATCAGAACAGATGTGGGTGGTGGAGCAGTCAAGTGGGGGAGCCGGAGGAGAGAGAGACACAGAGACAGAAGGGCAGAAGGAGAAGAGGAGATGGCTGAGAGGGGCATTTGGAGAGAGACATAGCTTCCGATGGGGCAGGATGTGGAGGTTGGAAGGTGCTGTGGCGAGTGGCTCCCAGGAGGCCAGTTTCTCCGGCATCACCGAGTGCCCAGTGGCTTGGGTGGCTGTGAGGGGGTCACGCCCTTCAAAAGCAACACAGCGGTAACGTCTGCTGTGTCTTGAAGTGGAGGATACGTTTCTGACCGGCTCACACACACAGCCCTGGAGCCAAGCCCACACCAGCCTCTCCCCTCCTCAGCACCGTGGGTCTCTGGAGCCCATGTGGGCCACTCCCAGGCCCCGGACAGAGGTGCTTCCTGCCTGAGCCACCCCACCCTCCTCCGCGGGCTCCTGTGGGCTCTCAAGACAGGCAGGCTGCAGGAAACCCTGGGCTAAGCTCCAGACAGAGAACAGGAGGACCACCGTATGGCTACAAAATGCTGGGGGCTCAAATCTGTTTTGCTATTTGCAATGTGAACTCTGCTAAGTCAGCTGGCCTTCCTGAGCCTCGGTTTTATTACCTGTAAAGTAGGAATAATAATAATGAAGATCCCCAAGATAGACCCTCTAAGGCTCTTGGCGTGTAAGTAAACATCAGCTCTGGCTGCTCAGAACTGCCGGGTTCACGAGGCCCTGAAGCTGCCCCGGAGCCATGGACAGACATGCAGCCCTGACCAGGACAGCCCTGGCCCCATCGGGGACACCCAAGGTGAGGTCCTGCCCTTGATGGCACTGCAGTTGCATAAGGTGACACGGTCATGGGGCCTGGACAGGGGCCTCCTCTCGGCCTCTATTCTGATGGCCATGTTTTCACACAGAAAGGCTGACAGCAGGGCCGGATGGCTGTGGGGTGGGTGCTGGGCCTGCGGGCATCCTCCTCGACCACCACCCACTTCCCCAGCACCAGGGACCCTCCCTCATCTCTAGTATGCTCATCTCCTCACTTCGAGGCTTGCTCATTTCTGGGTAGTTCTTAGTTTCTGCCTTTGAGTTCACGCAATTGGGTTATTTTGAGACCTGGGGTGTTATTTTGCAGATATGATTCCGGGAAAACATTGTAGCCCCCGAGAGACGTCTGCACAGGTGGCCCATCGCCGGGGCACAAGCGTGAGGACCTCTCCCTCTGACCATTCCCTCTGTCTTGCGTTCGCCTCAGGAAAAGCTAAAGAGCACTGACTGGCACCAACGGCCGCCCGGGACACACAGAGGCGGGAATGAGGCACAGGCTGTAACTCGAAGGGCTCCACCACAATTAACCCTCCTGGAGCGAGGAGCCCCTCAGGCCAGGAGGCTGACCTGCCCTTCCAGCCGTCGTCCTCCTTGGAAACCTGTGCCTGGGGAAGGTCCACCTGCATTAGCGTCTCTCCTGCGTCCACAAACCTCCCGGGGGAGGAGCTGAAACGCCATCCGCAGAGCTACCAGGGACGGGGTTCTGGGCTCTAGGAGCTGCCTGCACGCACTCCCTGCTGTGCAAAGGTCAGGCCCCGCACACTCAGCAAAGGGGAAATGACCTCTTTGTCTCCAGTCACCTACTGATGCCTCACCAGGTGGAAACGGGATTCAGGCCACAGAGGAGGGGTGCGGCCTGGCAAAGCCCTGCACAGGCTGCACCGGGCAGGCCTGCCTGGTTGGCAGTGAGCCTCTGGCCCCCCGCTGGCCGAGGGTGAGCAGGCAGAGAATGGCAGTGGAGCTGGGGCTCATGTAAACTATAGAGTTCTGTGCCCTCCAAGGCCTCTGCCTGCTCCTGGTCGTGGTCCCAGATTGGCCTGTCTCCCTGGCACGGAGGGCCCGGCGCCGAGAGGCTCAGAAAAGGTCAGGGCCCAGGGGTGGTTCCCACCCAGCCTCCATCCTTCCAGCCGGAGGCCATGCCTCCTCACCTTCCATCTGGTCTCCTTGAGGTGACAGAGCAGACACCTGTCCTTCCAGCCCCAGGACCAGCCTTGTGGGAAGGGCGAGGCCGTGGGTGTCTGCAGCCCCCGAGCCCTGGCGCGACACTCGCAGGCCTCTGCCCCCCGGTTTTCTCTCTCCTCTCCCAGGCTGGGTCTGACCTGTTGATGCCATGGCCCGGCCACTTCTAGGGGAAATGCATCTTTAAGACCAAACCCCATGTCCTGTAGGGCTGTTTAAAATGGAGAAAACGGCCTGTCCTCAGCAGTGTAGGCACTTTGTGAGTGACCATGGTCAGAGTCCCCGGCAGGAGAACGGGATAAAGCCTCTGCCCACATCCTCCTGCTCTCTCGGGGTCCTAGTGGGGAGCCCTGCCGGTCTCGCCTATGGGGCATCAGCCTCCAAGATGAATTCTGCCGTCCTCACCACCCTGACCACTCGCCTGAGAGAAGGGAGGCTCTGTGGGGCTGGCCAGAGCCCAATGCAGCTGCACAGAGGGTCAGGGAGCCCAGCCAGGTGCCCGTGGGAAAACACACACCCCAGGAAATGGAGCCACAGTCGCTCTAAGACAGCAGCCTGAGCCCGTCGGAGCTGGGTAGAAAACGGAGACCAGAAAGCTGGTGTCACCTGCTCCTCTGCAGAGCGTCCAGTGGCTGCAGGACTGGCGCCCTCCGTGGTGCAGGCAAGTGTGCGGGTGCGGGCGGGAGCGAGGGCCCCGGGGCTGGGCGCCCCAGGCCCTGCTCTGGGTAGGATCTCACGGTTCCTAAGGAGGGAATTAGTCCTTCGAGAGCCTTTTAGTCTGGCTGCTGTACTTGCTCTGACCGTCCTTGACCAGCGGGCAGCGCCTCCCCCAGGGCCCTGCACAGCAGTGCCATCTTCTTTCGGCCGCCCCCGTGGGAACCCCGAGCCCCCACCCCGATGCAGGTCCCGTTGGGCAGAGCGCTGCTCCCTGTGGCTTACACAGCCTGTGAATAATTTCTCTTTGAGTCAGGCTTCTGCAGGACGCTAAAGTATATTAACTTTTATTTATGTTACAGTATTAAAAACAGATGAAACATCAATTGATTCAGTGGGGTGTCCTTTGGGGTTACACACAAAATATTTTGAAAAGACTTTTTAAATGTCTTTTAACTAAAGCTCCAGATGGTGGTTTAAGATGTGTTGAGGGGATTCTGAATAAATCAAAAGGAGTAACAACAAAAACAAAACAACAACAACAAAAGAAACACATGAATGAATTTGTGCCATGATTCATTTCTTCATTAATGCAAAGAACATGTCTCTGCAGGCAGAAGGACTGGGTGAGCAGCCTACGTCTGGCTCCTGCTCACTCTTGAACCTGCGAGCCTCAGATTTCTCCCTTGTAAAATGGACTTTTGCGGGGCTGTTTGGACATTTAAAAAGATAAGGTCTATCTAAGAAGGAAGAAAGTTTTTATATATAATATCAGGCTGGACCTGCTGTAAAGGAGCTTGGCACACGGTATTTCTCCATACACGTCATCTCCTATTATTTCCACTCAGACCACTGCGAGTATTAAGTTTGTTTGAAAGCTATTGAATGTGTGTCCCACAAAAGGTCAAAACTAACTAATGTATTCAGCAAAGTTGCAGAATTTGAAATCAACACACAAACATCAGTTATGTTTCCATACTAATAATGAAGAGTTCGAAAAAGAAATAAATAAAAACATCCATTTACAATATCATCAAAAAGGAATAAACTACCTAAGAATAAACTTAGCCAAGGAGGCAAAAGACTTTTACACTGAAGACTGCCGAATGTTGCTCCAAGACAGAACCTGAGTAGACGGGAAAAGCCATCTGTGTTTATGGATCTGAAAGGTTAACAGTGTTAAAATGTCAATACTACCTGAGGCAACCTACAGATTTAATGCAATCTCCATTAAAATCTCAATGGCATTTTTTGTGAAAGTAGAAAAATCCATCCTAAAATTCATACAGAGTCTCAAGGAATCCCAAGGAACTAACTGCTGAAAAAGAGCAAACCAGAGGACTCACACTTCTTGACCTCAGAAGTTACCACGATGTTGCGGTGTTGAAAGCAGTGTGGAGCTGGCGAGACCACAGCAATGCCAAAGGGACAGCCCGGATGGAGCCCTCTCACTCACGGTCTCACGACCTCGACAAGGGCGCCAAGACAGCTCGGTGGGACAGCGCTGGGAAAATCAGACAGCCGCGTGCCCAGGAATGAGGTTGGTTCCCCACAGTACGCCACGTACAAAAATTAACTCAAATGGATCAAAGACCTAAAAATAAGACCCAAAAGTATAAAACTCTTAGAAGAAAGCATAGACCAAAAGACAATGGATTTGGCAAGACTTTCCTGGATTTCACACCAAAAGCACAGACACCAAAAGTTGGATTTCATCAAAATTAAAGATTGCATCATGGGGCACTGTCAACAGAGTAAAGTACAAAGAAATTGAAAGAACGTGAAGAATGGGAGCAACACTAATTGTGTCTCTAGTAAAGTGTTAGCAGCCCCAACGTGCAACAGTGCCTACGACCCAACAACAAACAGCAAATAACTTTATTTAAAAATGGACAAAATACCTAAATAGACATTTCTCCAAAGAAAACACAGAAGTGGCCAAGAAACACATGAAAATGTGCTCAATATGACCCATCATCAGGGAAATGCAAGCAAACCCACGGTGAGGTACCCCTCGTCCCGGCCGGGATGATTCCTACCAAACATTCAGGAGGTAACAAGCGTCCGCATTGAATGCAGAGTATTTGGGACCCTGTGACTGCTGGCAGGACCGTAAAACAGTGCAGATGCTGTGGAAACCAGCATGGCAGTTTCTAGAAAAATTAAACATGGAATTACCGTATGATCCAGCAATTTCCCTGCTAGGTGCCTATCCAAAATAAATGAAAGCAGGGTCTCAAAAAGGTACTTGTACCTATGTTCATAGCAGCATTATTCCCAGTAGCTAAAAGATGAAGCCATCCATGTGTCCACTGATGGATGCGTTGATAAGCAAATGTGGTCTCTTCATACAATGGGAAATCATTCAGGAATATTAAAAAGGAAGGAAATGCTGCAATATGTTACAACACGGATAGACTCTGAGAACGTTGTGCTAAGTGAAATAAGCCATTCACACACACACATGCAAAACACATACTGTATGATTCCACTCCCGAGAGGTTCTAGGTTAGTCAAAATCACAGAATCAGAAAGTAGGACGGTGGTTGCCAGGGGCTGGGGATGAGGGGAGTGGGGAGGTGTTCAATGGGGACAGAGTTTCAGTTTTGCAAGATGAGAAATTTCTGGAGACTGGTTGCACAATGAGGTAAATGTCCTTCACTGACCTGTACGCTTAGAAACAGTTAAGACGGTAAATTTTAAATTGTGCAATTTTTAACACAAAGAAATTACTGAATGCCTGTAATAGGTACTGGGTATATGTCACAAAAAAATTATTCCTGCCTTGACGGGACTCACCACTTAAAAGGTAAGCAGGCAGGTGTAGTCGCAAATAAACCAAAGTACTGGTCCTTTCTGAGAAAGCTGTTTTCGGGCGTCACGGATTGTGAATGGATCAGACGGCCAACCACGTCTTCTCCTCCTTTCACTCCATGGAGGGACCTCAGTCCTTCTCACTGATAAACAGCCACCTCGGCGTCACCTTCACAGCACCTCTTTGGCTCAGCGTCTCTGCATGACTGTCTCAGAATATAAGCTCCCAGACATAGCCATGCGGGAACGAAGGGACCATTGAAGATGGAGCCAAGCCCGTGCGTTAGACTTTGTAACGAGAGACTGCAGATCCTGTCCTGGGATCTTCCTGCCATCTCCAGGCTTTGAGGAAGTTTGGGAGCTGGCAGTGTCATCCCTGTGTCAGGGATGAATCCCACGGGGGCAGAATTCCCCAGGAACCTGCGCTGGACACAGAAACTGGCTCGCAGATGAGGATCTGGCCGTCACACATAGTGGGGATGACATGAAGGTTGGGCCAGTGCAGACTTGCGGTTCTTCTGCCCCGTCTTCCGGTTCCTCCACCCGGCGGGAATACCCTTCGTCACCCAGGCCACACCCAGAGGCCCAGTCAACGGCTCCACTTTGGGGCAAAGCGCCCAAATGTCCCCCCAGGGAGGTCAGGCACAGCGCTCACGGTTGTGTGGCTTCCATTTTGTTTCCCCGTAGACGGAGCCGTGCGAGAGCAGGGATCCCCCCTTGTGCTTTGACATCTTTGGTGCCTTGCTGCTCAACTCCTGGGATGCAGTCCGTAAGTGCTCATGACCCACAACAAAGGCCTCTACCTAGTGCCAGCCCATTCCGAGGTGTGGGAAGAGGCCAGGAAGAACCCACATTCCAGTCTGGTGCACATTTCATCATCGACACATTTGAAAGCACAGTGTGGCCCACGGCCCTTGGTGGACACGTCCTAGGGAGGCAGTGAAATGCCTTCCTGTACCGTCAGCTACACTGAGGTCCGTGGAAATTAGGTCCATCACAGTTGAGTTATGCGTGTTTTCCAATTACTGCAGATAAATGGAGGGGAAAACAGTTTGTCTTATATTAAAAAAATGGGTTTTTACAGATATCACTGGTTAATTTATTTTCACTCATTGATGGAATGCATTTTCAAGGCTATTTCTCGTCAGCTACTTGTCCTGGGTTAGGAGCTCACAGAAATGAAGGGGACAGGGCCTTTCCTTCATGGACAGAAGATGCAGGGGGAGGAGAGTGCGGGTGCCAAGCGCACTCACCTGCAAACGCGAGTTACGGCGGATGAGGCCAGAACAAGACGAGTAGACGTCCACCTGCAGGACTTGGAGGGAGAGATTAGGACGGGGGTTTGTGTCTGGCATGTCTACGTGCTGGAAACGGGTTCTCTGGCTCACCCAGCTCCCGGGGCTCACTTCATCGAGACCTGGCTTCCTCGAATCTCTTGAGGCCAAGCCAACATCTGTGTGGCCTCCACACACACAGATCAATCCAGCAGAAACTGATGGGCTGCTGGCATATTTGGTTGAAGTATCTAATTGAAAGTTTAAACTGTGAATCTGGGAAGATGGGAGATGAGACCAAGAAACAATCTAAATCCAGCATTGTGTGGGTGCTGCTGCTCTGAGCTCGGAGCTCAGGGCTCCCCCAGAACGAGGGTCCATCGATCGAAGGGTGTCCACACTCTGTGTCCCTCTGTGACATGAAAATACGAAGTCACGGACGGAGCGCAAGCTCACGCTCCCCCAGGAGAGGACAAGGCAGCGGCACCTCGACGCCATGAGCTCTGGCTCGTGGCGATCTTGATTCTTGTGTTCTGCTTTACGCTTTCTGCATTTTCTAAAATTTTCTGTAGTGCATACTTATTCAATTGGGGAATATTACAGAAACGGAAGTCACAGAAGTTTTTTTTTTTTTTTAAAAAAAGAAGGCAGGAGCGCCTGGGTGGCTCAGTCAGTGAAGCATCTAATTCGGCTCAGGTCATGATCTCAGGATCCTGGGATCGAGCCCCGCATCCGGCTCGCTGCTCAGCGGGGAGCCTGCTTCTCCCTCTGCCCCTCACCCGGCTCATGCTCTCTCTCACTCTCTGTCTCCCTCTCTAGCAATAAAAAAAAAAAAATTTTTAAAAAGGAAGACAAAACTTGTGTCCAGAGAAGTGACGAGCACGGCCCTTCCTTCATCATAAGCAGCCAAGAGCCTCCCCAGGTCCTCTCCCTGCCGCTGTCCTCTACGCGGACAGATAAAGTCCCTTGGCTTTTTATCCCCCCTTCGGTCTTTAAAAGGCAAAACATATTCCCGCTATTGGTACTTTTGAAAATTGAATTTAAACTTTGTATTCTCCCCAACGTTTGCGGAAACCATCATCTTGTGTTTGTTCGGAAGCAGCTGGAAGTCTGGACGTCTCGGGGCCATCACGATTCGTGGAGAAACAAGGAATCACGGCCCATCAGCAGAGTTCTTCAATGGTTATTTTAAGAAATGTATTTTGAGTCACAGAGGAGTACAGGGCTCAGGGACTGTTCCAGGAGGCTCTGACTTTGGCTGGCAAATGTGCTGCTTTGTCTCCCCGAATGGCTCACCGTGGGAGCAGCCCATGCACCTCCACCTGACCCCACGTGGACACCCCCAGCTGGGCTCCAGGCGGCACACCCACTGCCTCCATGCTGGCCTGTGGAGCGTGGACACCGGGCTGACTGCTCTGAACAGCCCCCTCGTCTCTCCACGCCCCTGCCATCTCCCCCAGGACCACCCGCAGAGGTGAGTGAGACAGGTGGGTGACAGGGGCAGGGTGGGGCCCTTCCTGTGTGTGCCCAGTCCCGGCAGGGCCCCCACCCCTGCTACCACGCTCTGGAGCTGCTCCCCGCCCCGCCCCCCCACCAAGGTTCATCACCTTGGATTCCAGGGCGAAGGGCTGAGCCTGGCTGCAGCGGGGGTGGCTGTCCCCTGCCACACAGACCAGCTGCCTCTCCTCTCCCGGGCGCCCTGCACGTCTGCTCACAGGGGAGGGGCCGCAGCAGCTGAGGCCTGGCTCTTCTCTGCTCCCTTCTCGCCAAGCAGGTGCTCCCGGAGCTGGGCGGGGTGGCCGGATGGCCCACAGTCCCTCCGCAGGCCCTTCAGGCAGGTCTCCTGTTGGCCCTGTTTTACTAGGCAGACAGCCACAAAGTCTGGTCTGCGGGGGCCTCGGGGCACAGACGGTGTGCAGAGGAGAGGGGCGCCCAAACCTGGCCATTGATCCGCCAGGCCTGAAGGAGCGGGTGCCTCGGTCCGTGCTGCTGTCCGGTGTTTTCGGGGCACCACATTAGCGCTGCAGGCATGAGGACACTCGGCCGGACCCACGTCTAGTCCAACACTCAGCTGACACTGTCTTGACGTGTTTGATGATCTCTGAGCAAGGAGCCCTGCATTTTCATTTTGTGCAGGGCCTTGCAGCGTACATAGCGGGCTCTGGTGAGATGCGGCCTCTGCGTCTGGAGGAAACTCCGTCGGTGGGCATGCAGCCTCGTGGGAGGAGGGGCACCCACCCCGGGACCCGACCAGCTGCTCTCAGCAGGCACGTGCCCCCAAGGACACTGGCAAAGGTCTGCAGACATTTTGGCTGTTGCGGTTGCCGCTCACCTCCCCGCAGGGCCCGGGACTGCTGTCTCCGAGAGCCAGCGGCACCTGAGGCCGAGGACCCTGGGCAGGCACCGCCGTGTGAGCTGGTAACAGCCGACACGCCAACGCTGTCCCGGAGGGTCTCCCAGCAGGAGGCGAGGCTGAAATTCTTCCAGAGCCTGGCAAAAAACGTGTCTCTGCAACCAAACATGTGTAGCCTGCCCTCCCTGAGGCAGGGTACGGCCTGTGAAACGCGTAAAACTAGCATTTTGCCGAGAAATGCTTCGGACTGGGTGGCTCACAGCAAGGCCGCCACGTCCTTCTGCTTCTCATGCTCTGTTTTCACAAGATGCGAGGAAGCCCAGCGCCACGTTTTGGAGATGGTAGGGAAGAAAGGGCGCTCTGCCCCGACGACCAGGCGGTGGGCCTCATTCACACCCACGCTCGGTCCCTGGGTGGAGCAGCAGCCCCCATGAGAGGCTTGTTGGAGGCACAGACGCCGACAGAAAGCGTCAGCGCGAGGCCAGGACCGGGGACCCGAGAGGAAAACCACCAGGCTTGCGCATTCCTGCTCCGATTTTAGAAATTAAAAGTGTAGCAGGAATCAATGTGCCAGAGGCTCTAATGAGCCCTGGTGTCCAAGCCAGGGTTCCCTGGCGCCCCGGGACCCTCCAGGCTGGCATTTCTATGGAACCACAGCCCCACAGGAAGGGGAGCCCTCAGGCGAAACCCTGGAGGCAAAACCATGGGCTTTCGGTGACAGAGGGACTTCCACCTGAGGCTGACTGGCTGTTTGGTCTTGAAGAAGCATCCTCACTCTGGCTTGTAACGAAGCAGCAAGGGTTGATGCCCAAAATAGACCCCAGCTACCCTAGAAAGCTCTCAGATGATTTCTGCATACAAGCAGACGCCAGACCCGCTGGCCCCACAGCCCCACCACCCGCTGGCCCTGCTCCGTGAGGGATAATAAGCCGGTATTGCCGTGACCACCAAGCCGCTCTCACTGATTACTGCTTATTAAACTCCAGCACGGAGCAGAGTCTGTGTTTTCCCTCAGACTTTTCATCTCCTGACTCGTGTGTGCCATGCACATGACCACAGGCAAATGCTAACGTGCACCGCACAACGGAGCTGCCCGAGGAGCTGGGACCCGCCCAGAGACGAGGCCCGGAGGACCGCGCGGGGTCCCCGGTGAGCACGCAGCTGGGGGCCCTGGCAGCTCTGGTGTGCGGCCTCGGGAGGCTACCTGGGTGGTGTATTTCTGGAAACGAGGCTGGTATGTGTACAGCACAGGACTCAGCCCGTGACGTTTAGGTCTGCTCCCAGCACCGCAGGCCGCGCTCCTCCCAGCACCGCAGACACACCCGGCAAGTCGTTTCTTAGAGCGTTTGTCTCTAGATGTCTTGCTCCCGTGCCGGCCAGCTCGCTCATTTGAGGAGCGTGGTGTAAGGAGCATAAGGAGCGTGGTGTAAGGAGCGTCTCGGCATCGCCCCCTTGGACACGCTGGAAGGAAACTCAAGGGTGTTGAGACCAGAGGTGCGGGGCCCCCACAGATGCCCTGTCTGGCACTAATCCCGCCACGGTCCGTACCAGCATGAAGCACAACCAAGAGCTCGTCAGACGTCACACGTGGGGGAGGGCTTGGATGTTCACGTTTTCAGCTCGGTGGAATGTTGAGGGTTTCCTGAGCTGAGTCAGTGAGACTTCTAGGAGAAAAGTTGCAGCTGGGAAGAGTCTGCAGGAAGATCCCGACTGGGCCCGGGATTTTAGGAAATCGACATTCCTGGGAAGAGATGGTCACTGAGAAAGATAAACTGGTGACAGGGAACAGGGCTGGGCGGCTCCCACATTTGCTGAGTTTCTAATGAAACGGAAGGAGGTTCTGGGATCCCGGGAGTCAGAATGGGCCATGCAGACTGAGGTAGGAGCACCCCCAGCTTCCCCGACGCTCTGCCCGAAGCCAGCCCTCTCCCAGGGGTCCATCTTGGTCAGAGCTGGTCCCCACAGAACCCCTGCTGGGTTATCGCTTGGCTCTCTGGACTGGTATTCGGGGCAGAATTAAGGTTTTTAAAATTAAATTTGTCTGAATGCATTGAACTCAGACCATGAGAAAAATTTCTTTTAAACTGCATTGATGTGTCACTTCCTCTTGGATGAAAATATAGGAATTTGGGGAAGTTTTGAATGAATGCTTGAAAGAACTGGTACATCAGAGTATAACATTCAGGCTTACAAACGCTGGGCTGCAAGAGAAGGTAACCATTGTTTCACTGATACTCAGAAGTTATCTGCCAGCAAAAATATTTTTGCACCAAATAGATTTCTCTTCCTTGTGATTTCTGTTCTGTGTCCAAAAAATGGCTGAATTCATACACCAGAATACCAACTTGATGAGAACAAGAACTCCGTCATTCTTATTCAGAAACATATTCTCAGTTCCGAAAACAGGGCTTGATACCCAACCATTACTCAGCAAACAGTACTGAGTAAGTAAACAGAGCACACGCCAAACACACATGCACACACACACACACACACACGCTCGCGTGCGCGGGGCCGTCTCTCTTACTGCCCCGTCCGCGTGGCAGGCGCAAGGAGTGGGCGCAGCCTGTCCCGCCCGTCTTCTGTGGACGTTCATGGAATAGAGGTGGCTCTGCCACTTCATTCTAAGATTTATTCTCAAAGAAACGTGGCTGTAAGGTTGTGAGGCCCCACCGCAGACCCAGACCAAACGCACACACAGCCCGGAAACACCCCCGGGGCAAGAGACATCTCAGGGCCAGCTGAGCTCAGCAGAGCCTTCTTCCCCAATCCTGCCTGTTCGTATCTTGTAAGTTTCTGTCTACACGAATGCACTGCCTTTGTCTTGGGAAGTCAAGGGCATGTGAGTAGGGAGCCCTGCCCTCCCAGCAGCCCCACGTCTGACCCCCAAGCTGCCCACACCACTTCCCCACGTTTCCTGTCAGAGATCTAGGGTCCCCTGACCAGGAACTCAGCTTGGTCCTCAACCCTCCCCCCCACCGCCCCCCCAGCTCACAGAGGCTAAGCCTGCAAATGAGGCCCCCAGGAGGAGTCCTGCCTTGCCCTGTGCAGATGGTTTCGGGCCCCCTTTCTCCGGGCCTCTTCTGACCCCCAAGGACTGCACACCCTGCCTTGGGCCCCTTACAGCCTCTGCTTCCTCCCCTCCACGGTACACCCTTGTCAGCAGTTTGGTCCTGGTCCTTCCTCTAGCTCCGAACGAGCACAGGAAGGGGAGGGAGGGGAAGGAAGGGGGAGGGGATAGAAGGTGGATGGGGAGGAGAGGAGAGGAGGGGGAAGGGGGAGGGGGATAAAAGTGGGGGAAGGGGAGGAGGAGGGGAAGGGAGGGGATTGAAGGGGGAGGGGAGAGGAAAGAGAGGGAATGAGCCCCAGAAGAAGGAAAAAGGAGGGAGTCAGGAAGCAGAAAAGGATCCGTCCCCTCCGAAGGTCCCGAGCCAGGCCCTGGAGCGCGGCACAGAGTGAGACCAGCCTCCGCCTTCACAGACGGCAGATTCTAACCAACAGGTTCCCCGATGAGTAGACACTGCCGCGGAGAAGGGAGCCCGGAGGCTGGATGAGGAGGCCCTGTGCCCAGAGGGGCTTCTGGACTGATGGGAGACCCCAGGCTGTCTGAGCCGGATGCCACTTCGCCTACAGGAGTGTCTGAGAGCAAGAATAAGGAATGCCACAGTCACTGCGGGACCCACCCCTGACGGTAAGGACAGCTGTCCAACTCCGGGACCTGCACATCCCCCGTGAGGGTGTGTCCTTCCCCACCCGCTCCAGAGTGACGCGGGACCTGTTCTCAAGGACGCACAGCCACAGCAGGAAGCCGCAGTCAGTGGGCAGGAGAGGTCACAGGGCAGCGGGCGAGGCCCTCGGGCTGCACCGGAGGCTTCCCTGGTAGAGGAAGCTGCTCCCTTCCACCGCGTCTCCCCAAAGAACCTTCCTAATTTGCTGCTGGCAGAGAGACAAGCAGCACAGGGATCCTGCCAAGTGGGAAGAGAAGAACAACACCTTGAGGGGGCAGAGGACTGGGGCTTACTGTTCTTTTATGTGTGAGCGCTACAGTGCAAGCTCGGGTAGCCCGACACAAAGACGGAAGGACAGAACTAACAGTCTGACAGCACCTCACTCCTGGAGGAGTGAGCAATAAGCCAGGATGCGAGGAGACCCAGCCCTGCAAGAGGGCTGAGCCAGCAGCAGCCATTGTCATCCCTGGCGATGAGTCGTCCATGTGCACCACAGGGTCAGGGCTGGCACATCCCATGAGCACTCACAGGACATAGTGACACCCTAGAGCACGACCCACCTGGGCCACAGTCGGCAATAGGAATCTACTGAGACATGGCCGCTTCCCTACATCCTCATTAGGCCAGGAAGAATGGACCCTCCTCCCCGAGTAGCTGTGGAGGACAGGGACTCTCCTCCCCAAGTAGCTGTGGAGGACAGGGACTCTCCTCCCTGAGTAGCTGTGGAGGACGGGGACCCTCCTCCCCAAGTAGCTGTGGAGGACAGGGACTCTCCTCCCTGAGTAGCTGTGGAGGACAGGGACCCTCCTCACCGAGTAGCTGTGGAGGACAGGGACCCTCCTCCCCGAGTAGCTGTGGAGGACAGGGACCCTCCTCCCCGAGTAGCTGTGGAGGACAGGGACTCTCCACCAGATATGTGGAGGGGTATTTCCGACATGGCCAACAGTGCAGGCAGGGTCTGAGAAGAGCCTCGGGTCATACGTGTGTGTCTGGTCTTGTTGGAGGAATCGCTGGCTCTGGTCAGAAAGAGCATCATTGTCAGTGTCCGGGGGCCCCGTGTCCCTGTGCCCAGGGACTTGGGGATGAACCAGAATAGAGAGGTGAGCTGGGTGATAGGGAGGTGGCTCCTGGGAGCTTTCTGTACAGGTATGAGCACCGCCCACCCCCTGCTTCTCACAGCCATAAGGAAGATTTCTAGAACTAAGAGCTTCGCATCCCAGTTGAAGGATGCATGAGAGCCCATAAGGGCAGTGGGGGAAGCAGCTGTCCTCCCTGCCGAGGGAGTAGCACTTCTAGATGGATGGAGAAGAACCACATGTAACACGTTTGTTTTCAATACTGGGACCTTGGTTGAAATCAAACCCTGACAGAATCTGACAAAAAGTATGACAGCACGGAATGATGGCTGATTAGCTAATGGTGGATCAGACACCTGAGTTTGAGTTCTGGCTCTAGGACTTACCAAGTCTGTGACCACGGGCAAGTCCGTGAACTTCTGCCTGGTTCACTCTGGCCGTCTGTGAACCTGCGGTGAGGGACATCCTTGCCCCAGGCCCCTGGGAAGAGTAATTAAGACGGTGCCTGCGCAGCACACGGGACCCTGCTGAGAGCACACACTAAACATGCAGTAAGGATTAATCATTAAAAACGTGTCCCCAGAAAGGTTGGTTAGAGCATGGCGAACCTAAACAGAAAGGCCTTTTTCCTTAAGAAGTGCTGTTGGAAGCCTGGCTGAGGTTTGCAGCAAAGCAAGCATCTCAGCAAACGCAGCCCGAGTCCGCTCCACCCCGTTCTGTAGCGGGCTTACCGCCAGCTGTGGAAGACGGACACCGAGGCTGCCACAAAGGAAGGTCATGGTTCCTTGAAATGGCAGCCAGTTCTTCCTGACGCTGGGTTTTTAGGGAATTCCCTCAGAGACCCGGTGCCTTGTTTTTCTCTGATCACCTCTTCTCAGCTGCTGGCGCTTCCGCCGTCGAAACGGGCATCGCTGAGTCCGAGACACTGTGACAAGTACAAGTGCTTCCTGGTTTTGCCGAGAGAATCAGAGAGGAACAAAAAGTCACTTTTTCAACTGAAATTCTTTTTTTTTTCCTTTTCTGCGATCCCCCCTCCCGAGACAAAGCGCAGGTCACTCCCTCAGGGAGCTCACAGGCCAATGGGAGAAGCAGTCGAGTGAACTTGCAGGTGTGGTGAACTGCACCCAGGGAAGGGGAGGGTGGGCACCCAGCAGCCAGGACCGGAGGGGAGCCAGATGGCGAGGGTGAGACTGCATCCAGCACTCGGGGAACTGGGGAGATGCCCAGTCTGCCTTTCAGTGGGGCGTCGGACCCTCTGACGGTCCCCTTCCCACTCCCGATGAAGACGCTCCCCCCAGTGCTGGCCAACCCTTGGGTGCCAGCCCCCATCTCCTTCACCGAGGTCGGCACCCGGGCCAACCGAGAGGTCAGAGCACCCCACACCGCACAGCCCCCTGGATTCCCATTAGGCCGGGGGTGAAATTCTCAGAGCTACTCCTGCTTTAAGGCCCATGCAACTCACTGGGGACATTCGGCCCTCCATTCCCCACCACACGCTCCCCAGCACTTCAGGTCTCTGTAAATACCTCTCTTGGCAAAGGACTTGCCCAGCCCCAAACATCAATTAAGTCCTCCTGTGATAAAACCTATACTTGGCCTTCATGGCATTTAGGGCAACGTGCAATTCTGTATTTGGATGTGTGGTTATCTGTTTTATATTTAGCTTCCTACTAGACTGCCATCTGCACGGGGCAGGATCCCGAGCCCCCGGGCCAGTGCCGGCTCCCCGCAGACACTGAGTGAACTTGTGTGCACATGGGAGGAGTGGCGGCAGTGTGAGGGAGGGGAGGAGGTGGTACCCCGTTTTAGTGGTTGATGGCGCCCATGCCATTCAGCACACGGTGGGGGGGGGGGCAAGTCTGCAGGGAAGATACACCAAGAGATGAGGAGAGAGGAGCAGACTTGCTTAAGGGCCGGCCACAGGGTCCGATCTCTCCATCCCATCCGTGTATCTTGTGATAGTTGGTAAAACCACATTTGGAGATAACACTGAAGATCAAAAATCTGAGTTCTGTCATTAGGGCATATTGCCCTTTCCACTCCCACCCCACAGAGGCCCTGGGACAGCCTGGGTGGGACCTTCTCTTCCCCAGAGAGCAAAGTCCTACAGGTTACTGTGCATTCTCCCACAGCCCCAGCCCCTCCTGCCAAGTCCAGCCGAGTGTCCAAGTGTCCGTGGGAAGGTTGGAGCCCTGGTGCACGACTGCTGCCAGGAGGGGGTCCCCCAGATTGTGTGTTTGGGAAGATGGGCCTGAACGTATGGCGGCTAGAGAGGCTGGCGGGCTGCATAGAGACACAGTCTCACTGCACTGTGAATGCTGTGGGGTCGGAGGGCCGGCGGTGCCTGAACACCACAGCTGAGTATGTGACTTTGCTTGAGTCTGCTGCTGGCTACTCTGACATGGGAAAGAGGTTCAAGTCTCTTTGGAGCTCAGTCTTCAATAAGAAAAGAGAAACATTGTACAGGTTTTGTGGGAAGATATATGAAATTAATTACATGTCTCTAATGAGTCTGAAAAGTACAAATGGTGAAGAATCTGAGCCTGCGTCTGCATACTCCATCATACGTCATCTGTGTGCTACAGGACTGGGGTGTTGACAGACTACATACAAATTATGACATCTCACTTCAAATAACGCTGGAGGGGACAGTAAATCTGCCCGTAGTGGTTTTCAGGACAGCCCCCATGACAGGGCCATCTCTGAGCCAGCACAAGAAACCTACTACGTCTTGTCTCTCTTCCCATCTGTCCATCCCTATGTCCACCTCTCCATCCATACGGACATCTACCCATCGTGTGTCCACCTCCCCATCTGTACAGAAGTCTACCATCATACGGCCATCTGCCCACCCGTAAAGCCATCTATCCAAAGCCTGTTACTATGAGGAGCGTTCACTGCTGAAGACACAGTGGAGAACCGGTTCACCCTCAGAACGTACATGCCGGTGGGAGAGACGAGGAAGGGTGGTTTTCTCTGTGGGGGGACATGCAGGTCACCACAGCCCTGACGAGGGGGCTCAGAGAAGCCTCTCCAGTGTAGATGTGAACTAGGATATGACCTGAAGGACAATCAGAACAGATTAGTGGATGGCACGTGCAGGATGCAAATGTCCAGAAGAAAGAGAACACAGCCCGCCGTCCACGGCAGGCCCTGCCCCTCCTGTCCCCGTCCCATCTCTGCTCCTGGTTCCCTTCTGTCCTACCACCTTCTCAAAGGGTGCAGGCAAAGGCTCGGTGCGCTGGTCATGGTTGGCAGAAGAATGAAGTGGTTAAGCACAGGGAACTATTTCAGGCACCTGTCTGGAAGTCCTACATGTGCTGTGCAGACACAGCTGTCCGCACTCGAGTCAGTCTTCTTGGTGTCTGGACCCTTCTAAACCAGCACACGGCACGGCCCTCTGGTTGCCAAGGCAGGTAGGACCTCTGCGGCCGCACACCCAGTGGAGATGCTGACCACAGACAGACCCCAGCCCTTGCTCACGCTGGCACCGCTGACATCGGCCTCCCTCCCGGCGACCCACTCAGTGCAGAACAGGTGTCTCGAAAAGGCCAGTGCTGATGGGCTTGAGCCGAACGTCTGGTGCCTTCGTAGTTTACGGAATAACACCAAGACTAGGTCAGGTGCACAAAATTGTCATTTTATACAGCAAAGCAGTTGAATATTCACAATTTAATATGGTTCATGTTGTTTTACCTGAATGTGAACATTTAGATTTTACAAGGAGATTCCTGGTAACACCGTCTGTTTGCTACAGAGATTGTGACCCTTGAATGAACTCCGTGCCTCACCGGGGCAGGGTTCTTCTCCCCACCTTGCCGACGAGGAAGTGGGCGCTCTGGGCCACCTGATTCACATGTGGTGACCCAGACTGAGGTTTTCTGACTCCAGGTGTGGAACTCCTGCCCTTAACTCTAACGGAGCGGCAGCCTCTGGGCTTTGCTCTCCCACGTGGCTGGCTGACCCAAATCCAGGCTCTGGGCTGCCCTTGGCTCTAGGACCGCGTCAGGCCCCGGCAAGGGCACTCAGGGGCCTTGGACCAGCTCTCTGCTCTTTGGGATCAGGTCTCCTAGTGAGAGGCCTGGCCTGATCACCAGAGCGGGGCCTCACACTTGTGCGTCCGTCTGAGACCAGCAGACACACAGCCCATGTGCTAACACCCGCCCCCAGCGCCCCCCCTGCCCACAGTAGCCATCAGTCATCACTCATCGTGACTCCTCCCCAACGCGCCAGGGCCTCCCAGTCTCTCCACCTCGAATGAAGACCTCTTCTGTGCATAGTCACCTTGGCCTCAAGACAGAGAAGTTGGGGGGCGCCTGGGTGGCTCAGTCGTTAAGCGTTTGCCTTCGGCTCAGGGCGTGATCCCGGCGTTCTGGGATCGAGCCCCACATCAGGCTCCTCTGCTATGAGCCTGCTTCTTCCTCTCCCACTCCCCCTGCTTGTGTTCCCTCTCTTGCTGGCTGTCTCTATCCTGTCAAATAAATAAATAAAATCTTAAAAAAAAAAAAAAAAAGACAGAGAAGTTGGTGAGACCCTCCCCAGACAAGACGGATGCATGGGTACAGGTCATCGCCCCCAGCCTGGGAGCCCTGTCTTGTGCACCATGATCTTCCACAGATCATGCCTCCGACTGTGCAAACACCAGCCTCCACCTACTGCCGGGGGGCGGTGGGGGTGCGGGCACAACAGTGCGCACGAGCTCAGGGCCACCGAGCTGCGAGCTCGAAACCGGCCAAGCCCCACGTTCTGTGTTGTGTTTACTACAGTTCAAAAGTTTGAGGAAAATGCAAGCAAATTCTGACCTGCTACCCAGGCCAGCCACACCTGTGCGTAGTCGTGCGTCAGCTGGCGTAAGGAAGCATCGCTGTGTTGAGCAGAGGACAAGGCCACTGATGAGCTGGATGAATTGGGGTAAGTTTCTGAGTCTCATTTCTTCAACTGCGTGATGGGGATAAAACGACAGCTCACCCGGATGTGGGAACAAGACAAACTGTATAGAAAGAAGCTGCTTTGGAAGCTGCAAATAGCGACGGAGACGTGATTTTGCTTCACGACGGAAACAGCCGCCGCTCACACAGTTGTCACAGCTCCACCGCCAGCCCTCACCCTCCGCCAATGCTGGCACTGAACGCAGCCCCTCAAGGGCGGAAGTGCTTCTGTTTCCTATGGGGACACGTGGTTTGCACGCAGCTTGATCAGGAGGGAGGATCCTTTCCAGTCTTTGATGTTGTCAACTAAGAAGTTTCTGTTTGATCTTCGGTTTTCCATGTGAGTAACTGTGAGAAAGTGAGGTGCCAAGCTCCTGCCTCCCTGGCTGGGAGTGAGGGAGTGCAGGTGCAGGGAGCAAGGGGGCGAGGGAGTGCGGGAGTGCGGGAGCGTGGGAGTGCAGGAGCGAGGGAGTGCGGGAGCGAGGGGGCGAGGGAGCGCAGGAGCACAGGAATGCAGGGAGCATGGGGAGCACGGGAGCGTTTTGGCGGGGGGGGGGGGGGGGGGGGG
>NW_024423675.1:70214355-70218938 GCF_017311325.1 Ursus maritimus
GGGGGGGGGGGGGGGGGGGGGGGGGGGGTGGCAACTGCAGAGAGCATTCCACCCACCCGGAAGGGTGACGGCCACACCAGCTTCCCATCACCTCCTCCCAGGGAAGCCTGGCTAAGCATGGGGCAGACCCCAGGGCTGTTTACTTGAGGGTGGGTCTACATCACGATAAGGGGCCAGATGACTGTGTCCCCCTTGTCTAGAAGCTTCCAGCATCTGGAAGAAACATGCCCAGAGGAAAGTCTCAGGACCACAGTGCTGACCCAGATGGGCTCCCTGCCTGAGTGCCGGATGCTGGGTCTACTGCCCGGCACCAGACACCTGGCTGCTGGACCTGCCTGCTCGGGTGAGGGTGTCCAGGTGTGCACACACACTTGAGCGTGGGAGGAAGGAGCCGAGCTGCAGGCGGTACCCCCAGCCAACACCTTCAGCCGTGGGAACGTGTGCAAGGCAATGCTTTAGTACGTGTGACTGCGTGTGGGGTATGCTGTAGACATGTATGCGCCATCACCTAATTCCGGAACCCTATCTGGAGCTTGCCCAATGTGCTCTTTTATTATTTTTTTTAAGATTTTATTTATTTATTTGACAGACACAGCCAGTGAGAGAGGGAACACAAGCAGGGGGAGTGGGAGAGGAAGAAGCAGGCTCATAGCAGAGGAGCCAGACGCGGGGCTCGATCCCAGAACGCGGGGCTCACGCCCTGGGCTGAAGGGAGATGCTTAACGAGTGAACCGCCCAGGTTCCCCCCCCCCCCATGTGCTAAGTCTTGAGAGCACTTTCAGGATCATGATCCCAGCATCCCAGTGTTTCCTCTGGTCCTTCTCTGGGCCAGGTGGCACACCGGGCCCCAGATGTGGGGAATGTCACTCACTGCAGACCTGCCCAGCAGTGTCTTTTCTCTCTTGCCATTTGAGGAAACGGAGGCCCAGACGATGTGCACAGCCCCAGGTTGCATGCCAGGTCAGTGGTGCCCAGACGAACGCGGTGGAGGCCAGCTGGCCCTGGGTGACTGGACATGCCCTTCTGCTGCGTCACAAAAGGAGGACCGCCTCCAAAGACGGTGCTCTCGTGGCAGCCAGGCCCACGTGCATAATGCCCCTACCTGGACGGATGTTTCCGGAGGGGTCGGGTCCCCGGCTCTAAGTCACCCACACACAGTGTCCCGCCAATGCTGCAGATGAAGCCAGGAGTGACCTCTGCCTCGGAAGCAGATTCATAGCTGAGCAGGGTGACGTGTCACAGAAAGGATGGCTTAGGTGGGACACATTTCACAGGTGACCAAGGACTCAGCATCTGTCACCAAGGAACGGAGCAGGACCGAGCATCATCCTCCACAGGAAAGAGCTTCTCTAAACGGGGAACTCGCATTCTGCTAACATCCCTGGCAAGTTACTGCTCATTACTCACACACGAGCGCTATCAGTTAGGCTGGTGATGGAGCTAAACTAATGGAAAAGGTTGAATTTCACAAAACTTTTATTTTGCACCAGATGCTTGCCTCAATCTGCACTTTTTGTGGAAGGCCTGATTGAGACAGAAAATCGATGTCATGGAGACTAAGATAAATACATTTTTGCTGTATTTCTTTTTCGGTTGGTTGTTACATGCAGCCGTGCGTTTACAGAATATGGACTTGACAAACGAGAAAGGGCCAGTAAGGTGAGCAGACCCGCCCTCGTGAGAGGAGCAAGCATCAGGCCTCCCCCTGCAGCCTCCGCTGCTTTCTGCTCCCGCAGGAGGGAGCCTCCTGGGCCGCCAGGGCAGCCGTGACAGCGAGAGGACCCACGCGGGACAGGGTCCTTGCAGTTAGCTCTGATGCCAGGGAGCCTGCAACACGAGCCTGACAGGCAGAGTCCAGGACACACTTTCCTGGCAGGGCCTCCTCTGCTCTGCCAGTTCTGGAAGCTTCTAGATGCTGAAGCCGGGGAAAGGGAGCCCCCAGCTCTTCTGAGAAGCAGGCCCTCTCAGGACACTGCAGTCAGCAGCTCCTTGGACTGGGAATTAGGTGGTGTTTTCAAAGGAGATATTTTAAGCTTCGGGGAAACCAGGCCTGGAGGCACCCTTGTGAAATGAGGGAGGGCGTCACAAGGTGGGGTACCCCTGGCTCCACAGGCTGCCCCAGATTCCAGGGCAGGCATGAGGCCTGGCTGCCTCCATCTCTGCCATGCCCTCGCTGACCCTGGCGACTTCTCAGGAACCGCCCCTTCCTGTCAGACTGTGGCCTTCTGCTCTCCGGGCAGCTCGGGGCCCACCACACGCTGCCCTCTCTCGATGTTCCAAGATTCTGGTGTTCTTCGAGGCACACATGCGTGGTCATGTATAAGCACACACATGCACACGAGTGCACACTCGAGCACACACTGTCACGGTGCTCACCCACACTCGTACGCCCATGTGCCCCCGCACACACGTGTGCAAACACACATACACACTCACACACACCAGTGTGCACACTCGAGCACACACCGTCACGGTGCTTACTGACGTACACACGTGTGCAAACACACATACACACACACACACCAGTGTGCACACTCGAGCACACACTGTCACGGTGCTTACTGACGTACACACGTGTGCAAACACACATACACACTCACACACGCCAGTGTGCACACTCGAGCACACACCGTCACGGTGCTTACTGACGCACACACGTGTGCAAACACACACACACTCACACACACACCAGTGTGCACACTCGAGAATACACTGCCACGGTGCTTACTGACGCACACACGTGTGCAAACACACATACACACTCACACACACCAGTGTGCACACTCGAGCACACACTGCCACGGTGCTTACTGACGCACACACGTATGCAAACACATACACACTCACACACACCAGTGTGCACACTCGAGCACACACTGTCACGGTGCTCACCCACACTCGTACCTGCATGTGCCCCCGTACACTTGTGTGCGAACACACGTTTGCATTCACACAGCAGTGCGCACGCATGCCAGCACCGCCGGTCTCTCTTTACAGGTACTTGAAGGGCGGGGATTTCCTGGACCCCACGAGGAAAACCTCCCCGCCGAGCGCCTGTGTGCTCTCCGGCAGCCCACCCAGAGCTGCCCATTTGGGGCCTGCACCCCTGCCCCTCACAGGCGGTGCCTGAAGGTTTGTGCATCCCATCGTGGGGGCAGCTGACCTCCCGCAACTGCTTCTCTAAAGGGGACCCTAACCATAAAATAAGCCATGCCGCTGGGGCTGAGGTGGGACGAATCTGCTGGGCACCCCTGTGGCCGCCCCGGCCCTCCACCCCCCTGCAGCCAGCATGCAGAGGCCCAGGCGAGGCCTCCTCCCTCGGACCCCCAGGCTCCTTCTAGAACTTGCCACCTTGTTTTCTCGGTTGTTTTGTGATGTGGCAACGGCACTGCGGCCTGGACGCATTGCTGCAGCCGCTAAATATTTACACAAGTCGCCTGCCGGGCGCTCGCCTCTACGCAGCTGGTGGGACGAGGCGCGGCAGCCAGCCCCGCGTAGACACGCTTTGGAGGGATTGGGCGCCGCGTGGGGAGTCGCGGTGTCGGGCGCCCTGGAAGGCCGGGGGCTGGGGGCTGGGCCCGGCTGTGTGCTGGGAGTCACAGGATGCTTTTCCCTAAACTCCAGTCAGGCCCCTTGCCTGCTGCAAGCCGGGTCCTGAGAAGCACCGTGGGCTGGGCACCCTCCTGCCAGCACCGCTCGGGCTGTCCTGCACCCTCCGTCATTCCCGCTTCTGAACACACTTTTGTTTTCACATCATTCACGGGACCCTCTTGTGGGACCACACGCGAAGACACCTCAGAGAGGCCTGTGTTCCAGCCCGGCACCCCCACCTGCAGCGTAGCGCCTCTGAGCCCCGGGGGCGCTGGCTTAGCTCCAGGGAGGGCCCTCTGCTGCCCGCCTGCGAATCTGCATTTACTGGGCATGTGGGACAGTTGACAGTCAGCGTCTGTCGTTACTGAGGGTGGAGGTGGCCCCCGTCACTGGGACGTCCTGGAAGAAGACCACGGGGACCCTGGCAGACACCTCAAGCCTCACCAGGTGAGGGAGGGAAACAGTCTCCCTGGGACTGGATGTCAGCTGTCCAGCCACACCCAGCTGCCAGGACCCGAGGGCATGGCTCACGGCCGCCAGCGCCCAAAACAGACCAGATGTTTGGGGAAAGCAGAAGAGTCACGTTAGACTGAGAGCCGTGCAGAAGAAAGCAAGGTTAGGACCAGATGCGTGGGGGACCCGGGTGGGCGAGTGGCCCCCATCACTGAGGGTTCTGCCCCTCTGCCCCGAGAGTGCAGGTGTCAGGGAGAAAGAGGCAGGTGGGAAGAGACGACCTGTCACCAAGCAGCAGACCCAGAAGGCAGGAGTGACCATGTGGCTCACGAGGACCCAGAGTAGATCAGGGTCTCGCCTCTCCTCCTACTGTGCATCGGGTGGGGCCATGCCGAGAAATAGGGCAGGTCAGGGGCTGCGGCAGGGCTGTTTCCTGGGCCCGCCCCTGACCGTCAGGGTGTGATTCTTTCCCTCCCCTTGCCTTCCTCACTCAGAGCAAGTAAGGGAGGGAGGCAGGAGGGTGGAGAAAGGGGGGGGGG
>NW_024423675.1:70218948-70264617 GCF_017311325.1 Ursus maritimus
ACACATACACACTCACACACACCAGTGTGCACACTCGAGCACACACTGTCACGGTGCTCACCCACACTCGTACCTGCATGTGCCCCCGTACACTTGTGTGCGAACACACGTTTGCATTCACACAGCAGTGCGCACGCATGCCAGCACCGCCGGTCTCTCTTTACAGGTACTTGAAGGGCGGGGATTTCCTGGACCCCACGAGGAAAACCTCCCCGCCGAGCGCCTGTGTGCTCTCCGGCAGCCCACCCAGAGCTGCCCATTTGGGGCCTGCACCCCTGCCCCTCACAGGCGGTGCCTGAAGGTTTGTGCATCCCATCGTGGGGGCAGCTGACCTCCCGCAACTGCTTCTCTAAAGGGGACCCTAACCATAAAATAAGCCATGCCGCTGGGGCTGAGGTGGGACGAATCTGCTGGGCACCCCTGTGGCCGCCCCGGCCCTCCACCCCCCTGCAGCCAGCATGCAGAGGCCCAGGCGAGGCCTCCTCCCTCGGACCCCCAGGCTCCTTCTAGAACTTGCCACCTTGTTTTCTCGGTTGTTTTGTGATGTGGCAACGGCACTGCGGCCTGGACGCATTGCTGCAGCCGCTAAATATTTACACAAGTCGCCTGCCGGGCGCTCGCCTCTACGCAGCTGGTGGGACGAGGCGCGGCAGCCAGCCCCGCGTAGACACGCTTTGGAGGGATTGGGCGCCGCGTGGGGAGTCGCGGTGTCGGGCGCCCTGGAAGGCCGGGGGCTGGGGGCTGGGCCCGGCTGTGTGCTGGGAGTCACAGGATGCTTTTCCCTAAACTCCAGTCAGGCCCCTTGCCTGCTGCAAGCCGGGTCCTGAGAAGCACCGTGGGCTGGGCACCCTCCTGCCAGCACCGCTCGGGCTGTCCTGCACCCTCCGTCATTCCCGCTTCTGAACACACTTTTGTTTTCACATCATTCACGGGACCCTCTTGTGGGACCACACGCGAAGACACCTCAGAGAGGCCTGTGTTCCAGCCCGGCACCCCCACCTGCAGCGTAGCGCCTCTGAGCCCCGGGGGCGCTGGCTTAGCTCCAGGGAGGGCCCTCTGCTGCCCGCCTGCGAATCTGCATTTACTGGGCATGTGGGACAGTTGACAGTCAGCGTCTGTCGTTACTGAGGGTGGAGGTGGCCCCCGTCACTGGGACGTCCTGGAAGAAGACCACGGGGACCCTGGCAGACACCTCAAGCCTCACCAGGTGAGGGAGGGAAACAGTCTCCCTGGGACTGGATGTCAGCTGTCCAGCCACACCCAGCTGCCAGGACCCGAGGGCATGGCTCACGGCCGCCAGCGCCCAAAACAGACCAGATGTTTGGGGAAAGCAGAAGAGTCACGTTAGACTGAGAGCCGTGCAGAAGAAAGCAAGGTTAGGACCAGATGCGTGGGGGACCCGGGTGGGCGAGTGGCCCCCATCACTGAGGGTTCTGCCCCTCTGCCCCGAGAGTGCAGGTGTCAGGGAGAAAGAGGCAGGTGGGAAGAGACGACCTGTCACCAAGCAGCAGACCCAGAAGGCAGGAGTGACCATGTGGCTCACGAGGACCCAGAGTAGATCAGGGTCTCGCCTCTCCTCCTACTGTGCATCGGGTGGGGCCATGCCGAGAAATAGGGCAGGTCAGGGGCTGCGGCAGGGCTGTTTCCTGGGCCCGCCCCTGACCGTCAGGGTGTGATTCTTTCCCTCCCCTTGCCTTCCTCACTCAGAGCAAGTAAGGGAGGGAGGCAGGAGGGTGGAGAAAGGGGGGGGGGTCACCCTGTCCTCCTTTCCCGTCTGGCCCGCCTCCCACTTCTTCCCTGTTGTCCCTCCTCCTGGAGCTGAAGCCGAGGAAAGGAGCCACACTCCCAGGTGTTGGGGACTCCTGCCTTCCAAGGGTGAATGTGATCGGCACGCATGGCTCCCAGCCTTCCAGGTGGTCTGGTTCTCTGTTGTGTGACGACCACGTGACTGAGGCAGGACTTTGTGGTCACCCTCTGCATGTGGGATTGGATAAGGGAGCGTGTTAGCTGCAAGCAACTCTACAGTGACTCAGTTCTTGCCTCTGGTTTGCCAGACACACCTGCTGGGCCTCTGGCCCTCTCTGGAGTCTGGCAGCACGCCAAGAGGCCAGTCCCTGGCTTGATGCAGCTGCTGGGTCCCACCTGGTCACGGTCCATGGGTCTGGTCTATGGAGCCAGGGACACTAAGCCCACAGCCTCCCAAGCGCCAGGAGGCCGGGAAGTTGCATTCCACTCTGGCAAGTGTGGGCACCTGGGTCAGGAGCATTGATGGCACGTGCTTGACCATCGTGGTGCATGATCTGAGCCCTGGACAACGGAGGACAATGTGCGTGCTCCAACCATCCATCATCCACCTGCCCAGACATCAGAGAGAAGCGCTTACTGCGCTTTCAGAGCGGATCAGGGAGAGTTGTTCCGAAAGCTTTCAAAGCCCTGTTGGCGACTGCACATGTGGGTTCCTCCACAGAGAACGCTAGCGTGTAGAGATAAGTTCCCAATGCCCCACCCAGCAAGGTAACCGGCTTCTAGAAGGTTCCAAAGAGCATGGGTGCCCTCCCAGTGCTAGGCCCCAGGTTCTGGAGCCAGCGCTGGCTGCAGAGACTCACTCCCCTCTCTGGGCAGCAGAAAGGGAGGAGGGAGTCCCCGAGTCTGGAGGTGGCCCTGCTCTCTGCCATGGCTCTCGTGGCCAGCAGTCTGTGAGAGGAGGCATCTCCGTGGCTCAGGCTGTGGCCAGTTGGGTGCTGCTGCAAGTGCCCGACCACAGGAGGCTGCTTTGGAGGTGGCCGCAAGACGTGGACGTTGGCAGTGGTTCTGGTCAGGACGTGGGGGGAGGAGGCGGCTGTCTTCTTAGCGCGTCTGGCCCTGATCAAGGTGGCGGTGGAGACCACAGGAGGACCCGCGCAGACAGCCGGAGGGACAGCAAGGCTGCCCTGCTGACGTCATTTGTATGGCCCCTGCAGGGAACAGAGGATGGGGCGTCTCCAGGGCCCTGCCCCGAGAGGGTCTCACGCCTGAAAGTGACAAAGGATAAGACAGAAAACAAACCCGAATGGAGTTCTGGCCAGAAACCAGCGCCGAGAAGTGCTGTGCGACGGCCCTCGGGCGAGCAAGCCGCAGGGCCCACCTGCACACAGACACGCACAAAGTCCACCAATTCTGAGTGCTCTTAAGTAATGAGTAACGTCTGTAAATTTATCTATTAATATTAGCTATTGTGTCATTAAGTTTGTTTAAACATGACCCTTAACAGTATTCAGACGAGTTCCTCGTTCTAGCAAATGACGTAAGGTTTACTTTGCTGTCAGTTAGTACTATGACAAAAACCCAGGAGTCATTAATACATTTAATGTAAATCATTGTGTTGCATTTAATTTAGAGACTGGAAGTCTATTCAAGTATGGAATCGTTTTCACGTAATATGCCCTCAAATTACTGTTGTGATTGAAAGTTTAGATTTTTTTTTTCATGTAGAGCTTTTAAAAGCCCAGCAGCCCTGCTTCTGTGTGACGATTTGGTCCCCAGATGATACAGGGGTTTGGAGACACTCCTGGAAGCTCTTCTTTGCGAAAAACATATGGATGGTGTGAGAACGATACATGAAGAGCAGGGCGGACGGCGGCTCTCACTGCATTTCCCTTTTCTTTCGTCGGCTCTCAAGGGAGAACAGGCAACTGCCATGTTTCTTGTACACAGATTTTGGTGAACAAATATCAACAGTATTCATCCTTCGGCTCATTTGCAGAATTGCTACATGTTTTTTAATGTTTGTCACTTTTCCTTATGCTTCCTGAGTAATCACTATTGATTTAATTAAATTAAATAATACATTTCTATCATAAAAATTCCTTAAAGTTGTGAGGACAACTCTGTGGCCACGGAGGCCCCATGCACAGAGAAGGCCGGAGCGACAGAGCGCACGCGGCTCCGATCCCCAAGCACGTCTGCACGTGGCACATCTCGAACGAGCCCCTTTACAAGGAAAACATTTAAAAACATTATGTGTAAGTAGAGATTCAACAGTCATCTTTGTCTCTTTGAGGAACCTGGAGCCCTTAGCGCACATAGGATGTGTCCGTCCCCTCCCTGAACTCCTGGGGACCCACAAACACCTCCGGGGGACAGTTGTATTTCGAGTACGGTGTCACTGTAACTTTGAGACCTGGCACGGGGAGGGTCAGGGAAGCATCTGCGGAAGCTTCTCGGGGTTCTTGAATTCCATGCTGTTGGCTGCTGGCCTGTCCGCCTGCCACAGGACATTGGAATCTCAGGCAGTTGCCGCAGGAATCCCTGCGCCCGCGCCTTCTCTGCAGCCAGGAGATGCAGATTACCTTGCAGCTCTCCAGGGTCAAATCCTTCGACCTTCCACCTTGCTCGGAAGCCCACGGCCGAGAGTCGCAGGACGCCAAGCAGGCCTCCCCCGGGTGCTGCGGGGCCTGGGCAGGATGCCGCGATGGGGGCAGACTGCTCCTTCAGGCTGACGCCAGGAGGTTCCTGGTTAGAGGCTCATTCCAGTTTGGTGATTCCTCTCATTGCCTGACCTGCCAAAGCTTTTCAATCTCCTAATTTTCCAGCAAATGAGACGTTATGAAAAGTCTTGTTTATCTTAGCTAAATATCTCAATTAAAACATTCCATTCCAAAAACATGACCCGGAGTTTGGCACTTTCATGGTTGCATAAAACAGCTGGTCCTCTCCTCAATAGCCACCAAGAAGCTGCTTCCTGCCACTTTGTCACTGTCACAGGGGGTGACACATGAGCCCGAGCTGTCCTGGCCTGAACTGGAAGCACCTCTCCCCAAGAGGCGTAGGGCCGGCCTCTAGGGCTCTCGGTGCTGGCCTGGGCGGGCTTCCGATGGAGGGCCCTCAGGCCTCACGCCTCCCAGCTCGCCCCACCACCGTTCCTGCGTTCCTAGAGAAGTGGTTGTGTACGTCCTGCCCCTGACTTACGTCCCAGGACTAGGAGACATTCAGCTCAGCCGGTGTGTGCAAACTGCAGAAACAACACTCTCGTGTCTCTGTTTGTAAGCTTTTGCCAAAAAGAGTAAAAAGTCAGGGTCAGATGTCCTGGGGCATGAGAGCACACAAGACAAGGTGGCAGGACCCATGACCAAGGGCGCAGGAGAGCTCTTGAAGGAGGCGGCAGGCAGTTGGCTTCATGCTGTGACATGAAGGGCGAGGGGAGGGAGATGCCAATGGGGGCCTATGGGTCTGTCGTGAGCAACTGGGTGGACGGTGGTGCTGACTCTGAAGTGGGGAGCCAGACACAGACCTTCAGACCGGTTGAGCCGATGGCATAGCTGTATGGTGCCGACGAGGGTAAAGACACCAGAAGGGAAGAGAAAGGTGCCAAGGCTGGGAGGCCAGAGGGTAGGGGTGTCAATGGAACGAGAACCCCCAAAATCTGGAGAGAAACCAGAGAGTGAGTCCCACAGAAGCCAAAGGAAAAAGCCTTCCCAGGAGGAGTGGTCAGCGGGATCTCACGCCCTGAAGACGCCAGGCGAGGGAGGGGAGCCGACCGTCCTATTAGCTGTGGACAGCTGTCACTCCCCAAGCTGGCTGTGAAGGTCAGCTACTCACAGGTGACCCCTGGACTGGGTGTAAGAACTTCCAATGGCACACATGTCAGCCTGGGGGTCCGGTGTGTGCTGCCCTCCAGGGCATCCCACTCACCGCCCAGCACGAGGTGTCCAGGTCACAGGTCACAGGGCTGGGGGCCCCCTGTCTATGTCCCACTGGGTGTCGTTTATACTGGGGTATATTTGACATTCCTGGAAATGTGTGCGCCAGTTACCATCTCTAATTAAAGACTTTCTTCAGTGAGTTTTCTCAAAGGTTTGGGGCGTATTCGTTAAGCCAGGTGCTCTGCTCCCCGGAATCACCCGGGGGATCCGGGCTCAGGCTCCGAAGGGAGGCCCGGGAAGGCTCAGGTGACTGCAGGCCTGGAAAGCCCCATGGGCCGTTCATGTGAACACAGACTTGGGCCAGGAAGTAAGCGCTGGAATTCATGTTTTGTGGGCTGGTCTTTCATGAACCAGGTTTGTGTGTAGACGGTGCCGGAGTGTACTTCCACTCGTAACCCGTCAGGTGCAAGTTGTGTTATGTCTTTCGGTTTTCAACTGACACGCAAACTATTTTGAATAATGTCACACATGTCTTTTTTTTTTAAACTTTTATTTTTGAACTAATTCCAGCCTTCCAGAAGGGTCGTGACAGTGACACAGCCCTGCAGCCCACGTGCAGCCTCCATCGTGCTAGCACCTGACGCGGCAGCCAGCGGCGTCAGGAACGTGATGCGAGCAGCATGTCAAAACCACACGCCGCAGCTTCTGCCCTGGCGCCCTTCCCCCCATGCAGACCCCGGACTCCATCCTGCGTGTGGCCTCCTCCAGTCTGGGGTGTGATGGCTTCCCTTCCTTTTGCCACCTGGACCCTTTGGAAGAGTCCACTGTCAGTTTATTTTGTCCACTGTCCCTCCGTTCATGTCCGTCTGGTGCTTTCTGAGTTGGCCTGAGATTTAGCAACGGGGTGCACCCTTCCTGTGCACACATCACAGGCTCAGAGATCCACACGGCTTATCACTGGTGATACCGACCTTGATTTCTCCACGGAGGTCAGTGCTCTACGGGGGGCTGCCCGGCGGTTCCCCAAAGTGATCTTCTTAGCTAGCTACCTGTCACATCTAACCATACTCGGGGCGGCCATCTTCCCACCAACGAAAACAGCCCCCCGCTCCAGCCCGCAAGGAGATGGATTCCTCGGAAAACTGTCGTAGTGAGATCAGAAAGGGTGGTGTCCACACGTCTTGCAGACGTGGGCAGTGTGTCCATCTGATCTTTACTGAACAAGGCTCCTACGAATACACAGTTGAGTTCAAATAGTGATCAGTCTCGCTTTGGACAGGGTTCCCGAGAACAGGGCCAGAGGGAGGCTTAGGAGGGGAATCGGTGCCCTGGCGGGCGGGGCACCGTGAGGCGTGGTTTCAGTTCTGGGGAGAAAACCAAGCCAGCAGAGTGCTACGAAGGATGGATTCACCCCCCGAAGACGGCCTGTCACAGACGCACAGCCGAGTGGCCCTTTGGGAGAAGAGGAGGCAAGGAGAGGTACTCACAGGGCATGATTCCTTCCTCGACAGACGCATCAGCTCAGACCCCGCTCACTCACCATCAGTGAAGTGTAGAAGCGACGAAGAGGTCTTTGGTGGGACTGAGATGTTGGGAAACAGCGGTCCTGTTAGCAGAAACACTGGAGGCCTCGGCCACGGGGCAGCATGCCACCAGGATCCCAGCACCACCCCCCAACTCCCTCCAGTGAGACCTGTGACGGGGCGGGGGGGGGAGCTGCTCTAGACCCAGGGTCGGCCATGGCCGGAGTTACCAGCCCTGGTCTCGATGGGTCACTGTGCAAAAGCAGCCCCGTTCCACCTGCTGGTTGAAAGGGAAAGGTCACTTTTTTCTTTTTTTTAAGATTTTATTTATTTATTTGACGGAGAGTGAGAGAGCACAGGCAGGGGGGAGGGGCAGAGGGAGAAGCAGACTCCCCGCTGAGCAGGGAGCCCAGTGCAGGACTTGAACCCAGGACCCGGGGATCATGACCTGAGCCGAAGGCAGACGCTTCCCCGACAGAGCCCCCAGGTGCCCCAGGAAAGGTCACATTTCTAAATGTGGTGTAGGACACCCAGTTGCTGACCTGCACAGGAAAACGTGATTCCAGTATAGCTGGTTCCCCAGACACCAGTGAGGGCAGCAGCCGCCACTGCGGTGATTTATGGGCACAGCACCGGTGCCTCGCGCACCTTCCCTCGGGCGGTCTCGCAGGAACCTGAGCCATGTGCTGTATTATTTCCGTTTTTTTTTTTTTTCAGACAAAACTGGGGCTTGAAAAAGTTCAATTACTTACTCAAATCCACGTATGTTTTTATAAGCAGAACTGGGATTTAAACCAAGACCCTTTCACAGTGTGTGAATTTCAGGCTCCACATGGTACATCTAAAAATCTTAGAATTTCTACCAAAGAAGAAAATTTACTTGAAATCTATGGAAGGTTTGGTTTAGTTCGGTCTCCTTCACTGTGTGAAAGGCAGCATTCTGGGGGATTGGGGAGGATGATAATGAACAAGGCCGCCTCAACCACGCTCAGAGAACTAGGGTACCATAGACTGAATGAGTCCCCCCAAAATTCACGTATTGAAGCCTAACCCCAAGGTGATGGTATTTGGAGGGGTGCCCTTGGGGTGGTTAGGTCAGGAAGACAGCTTCTGTGAACCAGGATCCCCCTCACCAGACACCGGAGCTTGGATTCCGGCCTTTACAGCCATGAGCCATAAACCTCCGTTGTTTCTGAGCCACCCCGTCTAGGGATTTGTTGTTATGGCCTGAATGGACTGAGACACAGTCTGGGCAGACGCTCCCTGGCCGTCCTTGGCACTAGGATTTTTTATCCTGAAGCATATACTGATTTTCTTCACTAACAGCTTTATCAGACCAGTGAGGTCTGTGACTGGGTGTCATGCAGCGAATGGGTAAAGACGCCAACTGTCGAATTAGTGCGCAGGCTTCCCTCGGCTCTGGGGCTGCACACCGACATATCCCAGAGCCACCGTGAAGCATCTCCTCAGGAAAGGGGTGCTTCAGGCCTCACACAGGAAGCTCTCCTGTGTTTTCCCTCCTGCACTGCTGACCTTTCCCCCCAGTCACCCCTGCGCGTGCTCGGCAGCCCCGCTGCTAAAGAACGTCTCCAGTCTTACGTAACTGCTTGCGCCTGGCACAGGGCAGGCTTGTCGGGCCCCTGGCAGGGGTTGGTGTTGACGCAGAAATTGGGACTGGATGACCGTCTGCGAGAAGCTGCTGCCCCTCCCTCAGCAAGCCGCAAGGGGAAGGGTCCTCACAGTGACTGGTGCTGACAGCCTCCTAGTCGTGAGCTCTTGTGGACCTGACCTCTCAGCCTCCTTGGTGCTGAATGCCATGTTTCAGATCTTGTTGGCCATCTTCCACGTTGACAAGAACACTGGAGAGGAGAGAATCTGGTCTGCCCAGACTTGCAGTGGAGGGACAGGAACGTGGGCTCCCACAACAGAATCCTGGTCCTCCGGGAGCAGTTGGAGGACCTGCAGATGATGGTGTCCTCCACACAGTGCTGTGAACATTAATTGTGAAGTGTCTGGCACTCCTCCTGGCATACGAGAAGCTCAAGAAATACTAACCATTATTTTCTGAGAAAATGGTGGTGAATCCTAGCACCGCCCTCATTTCAGGATGAGGAAGTCACCTCCAGCCCAGCCTCGGGCTGCACTAGGCCATACTGGACCTTGAGGCTAGATTGGGCCCTTACTCGGTCGTGGAGCTGCCAGGCTGGAGCAGCCACCAATGGCCAGGCCTTGGGGAAAAGGGGAGGAAGGTCCAAGGAACCTCTTTGCAGGTAGATTCAGGTAAAAAGCTGGTTGCATAGCAGGTGAGAGAAATGTCTGTGGTCCTACGTACAACCACATCTGGTGACCGGCATCGGCTGAAGGTGTACAACCTGCCGGAAATGTGACCGTCAGCACCAAGCGGGAGGGTGGGCGGTGTTCCAGCGAGCCCGTGTGCCACCTCTCCGTCTCTCCTTCCTGGCCTTCGGGTATTTCCTTCGGACTTACCTGGTGGGAGGGCTGCTGGAGCCTCTGGACCCCCAGATTCCCTGCCTCAGTGGGAGTCCTTCCTTTCCTGTGAGTTTAGCAGAAAGGAGCCCAGAGCACAGCTGGGAAGTGCTGTACAAGGAATTCACGTGATGCTTGGCCAGCAGCTCTGCACTCCCAACACCAAACAGACTCAGGAACTCTTGGTGACACAAAACCACAACGGGCACGAGCGGCCAAGGCTGGCTGCCCAGCTGTCAACGTCTGGCGGGGGTGTCTTTGGTCTGTCATGCTGTGCTTCCTGGAGCCTGAATCTTGAAAGCGGCCCTGAGTCCATACTCTTGGCTTTGCTGGCGCAGTGCCCAGAGTTTAGGTTCGTACACTTTGCTGGGATAGGCAGTCAGAGCTGGCTCCTGCAGGCCACAGACATGACTTTCATCGTGGCTCTGGCTGGTCGTGGACATACCAAGCAAGTGAGCATGAAATAAATGGTTTGCTATCCCTGCTCTTGTGAGGTTGACACAGTGTGGCTTCAGTCTCATCCTGGCGATCCTGGAGACCAAAGAGTGTGTCGCCGATGAACGATTTTTGTCTCTACCTCTGGCAGTGGACAAGTCCTCCCCTGAACCTGCAGACAGAGCAGAAAGGGCCATCTGTGGAGAAGCCCAGGACACCCTTGAGGACTCTGTCTTTGGGCAGAGCTAAGCTAATGAGAGCTCACCGGGTCCATGCCCCATTTAACTTTCTGTCAGAATGTTCCTCTCCATTATGATTTTAAATGGTGCACTTGGCTTTGGTGCTCAGAGGAGAAAGAAGGCACCAGTATTTCTGGGGCTTTACTGCAGGTGCTGTGAACATATCTTTCACTGATTCTCACTGTCCTATGTCACTGTCATCTCCACTTTACAACTGCTCCGAGGCTTAGACTTACCACAAATGAGGTGAAGGCAGGTACAGACACGATTTTGTCCACACTTCCCTCTCCTTGCTTCTGGCTGGAAGATAGGAGAGTAAGATGTAAGAAAAGAAGTTCATGGAAACCCTTTTTGTTTTTCAAAGGGGCAAAACAACTGAACAAGAAGGCCCTGTTCTCCTCTCTGTCCCCAGGCCCTCCCTCCCCCCAAAGAAACACAGTGCCCCTTGTATTAGCCAGCTATGGCTGCCACAACAAATACCACAGATGGGCGGCTTAGTTGTAGAAGTTGATTCCCTCACAGTCCTGGGGCTGGAAGTCTGAGATCAGGGTATCGGCAGGGTTGGTTCTCCTGAAGCCTCTCTCTTTGGCTTGGAGTGGGTTGAGGTGAGGTGGGATGAGGTGAGGAAAGGGTAAGTAAGGTGAAGTGCGGCAAGGGGAAGTGGGGTGAGGTGGGATGAGGTGGTGTGAGGCAAACTGAGGTGTGGTGAGGGAGGTGTGAGATAGATTGAAGTGGGGTGAAGTGGGGTGGGGTGAGGTGGACTAAAGCAGGGTCGGGTGAGGTGAGGTGAGGTGGGGTGAGGTGATGGAGGGTGGAGATGGACTGAGGTGGGGTGAGGTGAGGGATGTATTGGGGTGAAGTGGGGTGAGGTGGACTGAAGTGGGGTCAGGTGAGGTGAGGGATCAGGCGGGGTCAGGTGAGGTGAGGGGTGAGGTCAGGTGAAGTGGGTGATGTGAGGTGTGGTAGGGTGAGCTGAGGTGAGGTGGAGTGAAATGGACTGACGTGAGGTCAGGCGAGGTAAGGTTAACTGAAGTGGGGTGAGGTGAGTGACCTGAGGTGGGGTGAGGTAAGGTGAGGTGGGACAAGGTGGGGTGAGGTAGACTGAGGTAGAGTGAGGCACAGTGAGTGAGGTGAGCTGAGGTGAGGTGAGGAAGGGTAAGGTGGACTGAAGTGGGGTCAGGTGAGGTGAGGTGGGGTGAGATGAGGCCAGGTGGGGTGAGGTGGGTGAGGTGGGGTGAGGGAGACTAGAATGAAGAACGGTGAGGTGAAGTGGGCTGACGTAAGGTGGGGTGAGGTAGTGTAGGGGGAGGTGATGGACAGTGCGAAATGCACAACTGGGGCCTCCTCATGGTTGTGGATTGTGGCCGCCCCACCAGGCTACAGCTGGGGAGCTGCAGAAATACCAGGGACCCTCTGGTGGTTCAAGCACTGCCCAGGATAACCCATCCTGCACTCCTAGGGCCACATTGTGGGGGTAAACAAGGACTTCGGGGACCACCTAAAGCCCAGGGGCTCATTTTCCCTCCAGGACCCCGCAGGTGTGAAGTGGAGGGTGGCTGTGGACGGGGACTGGAGCTGTGGGTTCTGGAGGGGACTGTAGAGATGACTGACCAGCCAGGTGGCAAAGGAGAAGAAGCGAATCGCTTTGGTAACAAGCACTGGAGAGCCCGCCGAGTGGGGAGAGATCGGGGTGCCGATGCACTTAAGGACAGGTGGAAATGTAAGCAGATGGGTGGAGAGACCACATGCCAGACCGTGTGTGTGAGGGTCTGAGCGCAGGCTTGGGGCTGCAGCCGCTGGAGGAAGGGGTCGGGGTCCCGCCTGGATGCTACGCTCCCACAGAAGAAAGGAAGGTTTCTCGTGGGCTTCCCAGGACAGTGGCTGTCATCGTCTCAGGAAAGATCGGGGAGCCCGTGGGGAGACCATAGCCCAGCAGACCCTGAGTGACGGCTCAGCGCAGACACAAGGGGCAGTAAGTCAGTCCTTTGTGCAGACAGTCTGGCTGCGGTGTGCACAATGGCTGGTGTCAGAATTCCAAGAGCAGAAGGCCCAGTTCCACCATTTTGCAGGTGACCCCAAATGAGAAGCAAATCGCGGCTGGCCATATAAGGTTCCAGCTTGGGCTCTTGCAAAAGCCGCTATTACAAACACATGATTCACAAGTTCTGTCTGGGAAACGGAACAATGTTACCGTGTATTTATTCATCATTGCCGTCCTGCTGCAAGATCAGAGAAAATCAGTATGTCATGTGTCCCTTTTCAATCACAATTTCATCACAAAAAGGAAATGATATAGTTGAGGGGGGCGAGGAAAAACAGAAAAGGAAAAAAGAAAAAGACGGAAAAAAACCAGCTTTTTAAAGTTTGGTTAAAATGACTGAAGTAACTCGGGAAAAATCTTACACTGAAGACAGTGACACACGTCAGGGAAGTCGCGGATGGGCCGCTGAGGTCCGCAGCCCGCCACGATGAGTGCCGGCTGCTGCCAGAGAGGTCGGTCTGAACGCATGGTGCCCCTCTTCCACAACGACCAGGCTTGAGTTTTATTCCTACGAAGGCATTCCATGTCCACTGCAGAAAACCGAAAGATTCAGATCAATAATGAAGAGAATGCAAACCATTCCATAACCTCACCACCCAGAGAAACGACCCTGAGTACCTTTCTAGACCGCTTCTGTCTACCTACCATAGGATTTTGTATGCATGGTCTTCTCACGTGTCAGTGCATGAACTTCATTTTTTTTTAAGATTTTATTTATTTATGTGACAGAGAGACAGCCAGCGAGAGAGGGAACACAAGCAGGGGGAGTGGGAGAGGAAGAAGCAGGCTCATAGTGGAGGAGCCTGACGCGGGGCTCGATCCCAGAACGCCGGGATCACGCCCTGAGCCGAAGGCAGACACTTAACGACTGCGCCACCCAGGCGCCCCAGTGCGTGAACTTTAGAAACACACAAGTGCACATATAACCTCATGACTTGTTTTCTCGCAATGCGTAATAGTAGCAGCACTGCGTACCAGGCACCGTTCTAAGTGATTTCTGTGTTTGCGGCCATCAGGCCCTCAGAAGGGGCTGTGGCACAGAGAGTTAGTGTGACTTGCCTGGGGTCCCACAGAATTAAGTGGTGGGGCTGGCACTCGGGCCCGGACGGTCTGGCTCCAGCCTCTTAGGTGTGAACCTCTTCTCAGGTCACTTCACATTTTAATGACTTTTTAGTAGTTCATCCTATCAAGATGCCATAATTTGTTTGACTGTTTATTTCTCGTTTCAGATTTTTCCCTATTATAAAGCATATTACAATGAGCACCTTGCAATCTTACAGCCAAATTTTTGTCAACAAACTGAATGATTTCCTTACACCCTGCCAACCGCCCAATTCCAGCAGTGAATCCACCAGACAAGCTTTGAGTGTTTGGGATATGCGCTGACAAGCGCTTCCCAGAGGGGGTTCCAATGCCACCCACCGGTGGCGAGTGGAGACGCCCCCCATGTTCTTCAGAAAGGAAAAGACGGCCAGCTGGACAGATAGCACCCGTGCTGTTTCTCTCTAAGTCTCTGGCCGTGTATGCGGCTGAGGACCGTTAGGATTTTCATCGCTCCTCAGAGTGCTTGCTGGGGACATTATCCTGTAATTCAACACCTTTGTGTCACTGAAACTTCAACATGATTTCCTCTTTAACTGTCCAAGTTCAGCTGAATTGTGAAGCTGGCAAAGACTCAGGACAAAATTTAGAAGTTTGCTCTTTCTTTTTGAGAAATTACAGTTTATGATACAAAGATTGTTAGAGTTCCTGTGAAGGGCGTGCACTATGTGAAATGAGATCGTGTGCGTGGTTGGGGTAAGCCTTGATCACCACGTGTGCGTCCCACACATGCGTCAGCCCCTCCACCAGACCGCGGATGCTGAATTCACCAGCGCTCCTGGACCGCATCAGCCCCTTCAAGCAGCACAACAAACCCGGCCCCTTTCGATGAGGGGCGAGCTGCGGCCGAAGATTGAGGAGCAGGGGAGAGCCCTGATTAGTGCGGGTTGTGGGAGCCTCGGGTGTCCTGCAGGGAGCACGGTGGGCAGCAGGTCCCAGAAGGCCAGGATGGCTCTCTGCTCCTACACCCACCTGGACCTGAGGAGGGCAGGAGCCGGCCTGAGACACCCCCACTGTCCTCTCCTCCCGGAGGAGGGGAAGTCCACGACACTCATCATCTCTATGGCGTGACACAGCTGGCACGACAGCCCACCATGCAACCTCGGGGAAGAAACTTTGCATCTCCAGGAGTCCGCTGTGGGCCTGGGCACTTTCCTGGTCAGCTCTGCTCAGGAAGCAGTGCCCGGCAGTGCAGACAAGCAGGAGACCAGGATCCAGGGCCAGGCGGCCGCAGGACACAGTGCTTTGCAGGCGGCAGTCCCAGGCTCTGGCATTAGGATGGCTGAGCCGACCCTGCACCCAGGGGCTGTTTCCTCCTCTGCACAAGAGAGGCCGCCTCAGGAGTCATGGGTCACGGTCAGGATAGAGTTCAGTGTGCCCCCCCCCCCAAGCAGAAAGCTCTTCCACTGCACGAGCAGGGTCTCTGCTCTGTTATTTAATTCCTGCTGATTTGGGGCACAAATGCTACTAGAGGTGGCTAGCCAGTCTTTCATCATCATAAGACCAGCTGCTTCCATGGCACGGTATTCGCTGGAGAGGAGCGTTTGGAATCACCCAGGGATCCAGGCACAGACACTCGGTTGTCCAGGAATAAGTGACGCGTGTTGTGTGTTCTTGGAATCCAGGGAGCAGAAAGTCCCTGGTGGGTTCCCAGAACCTTGCTGCCCTCCCATCCCACTTGAGGAGGGAAGTTCCGGATTCTGTGGTGAAAATGATTCATCTGTTGTACTGATGGCTCCAGACCGAGCTTCTCAATTGGAGAGCAGCGATTGCTTGCACATCTGGAAAGCCTTTGGGTCCCAGCTAGCTTGGCCAGGCTCTGTGTTTGGACACAGAAACACATTTCATCTGAGCTCGTGATTCCGGTGGAGACAGAGTGGGTCCCTGAGCGGCGGGATTTACCCGCTCCCCTGGCTTCGCTGGATCAAGATGCTCCTTACGAAACGAGTGTTTCCCAAACTTGCCAGATTACCGGAGTTATCTGGTTAGAATAGCAGCACCCAGGGGCCGCCTGCAGGCTCTGGTGCGGTGGGTCCGCGTGTGCCTGGGAACAGAAGCAGCTGTGCGATGAGCTTGTTCACAGATTCTCGCTCTCAGGTCAGAATGTCCAGGGGGCCAGGGCGACAGCAGGACCGCGAGGCCAGCGTCACCTCCCAGCCTGCCCGCCGCATTGCTGCACACATGGCACGCCTCCAGGAAACCGGACTCTCGCCACCAACCCCAGACCCCCACCCTCCCCTGGCCCCTGGGACTCAGTTACCAAGCCACCCAGGCAGGTGCGTGTGACGTCCATGGGGAGTGGTCCTGTGGCGGGTCCCCAGGCCTGCCGGCGGCCTCGTGGAGTTCCATGTGGCCAGTTCTGTAGGTTTGAATGCCACTTCCCCGAGATGGCTCAGCCTGTGTGAGTCTGGGCACTTAGCGAGTTCAGCCCTCAACTCTTTCCCATGCACCCCAAGACCATGATGACAACGGCCAGTCCCTGTCCGCCTGGGGGCACAGCACTCACTGCAGGGGCACCTCTAAGCAGGCTGCCACTCCCCACTCAGTGGCTAAGGTTGTTCCAGCTGCCGCCAGGCATGCGGCTGGCAGAGCTCCCGGCTGCTGAGGGCAGCTGGTACCTGCACTGGAGGCAGCTCAGCGAGACAGGCACTGAGAGTGAGGAGGACGACCCAGGTGCCAGAGGGGTGAGGGGGCCTCCAGAGTGACATGGGCAGTAGCTGGAGAACAGGGGACAGCAGGCGATGTCTTACCAAGGAGGACCTTGCAACCCAAAGTCTGAAATGAGCACAGGTGAATCCAAACTGACCCGAGTAAATGGCTCAGCGAACAAATAATTTCGTGGGGGAGCAGAGAGAGCTCCTTCCAAGTAATTCATGTGGGTGTGCCTCCCTGAGGAAGTGAGCACAGCCCCACTCCCACGTGTGGCCTGTGAAACAAGGGGGTCACTCTCGATGGAGTAACTGGCCCTCCCGGGTGCTCAGACCGGACAGGCAGCTGCCGTGGCCCGGAGGTAGCCAGGTGAGCGGGGTCTGGCTGGCGACGGGGCCTCAGAACCCCCTCAAGGTGCATGTGCTCCCCCATGAGAAGGAGAAGACGTGGGTCCTTGATCATCGGGGCGATGAGGCCCCACCTTCCCACGGCAGACACAGCCAACTGGTGCGTCCTCCTGCCAGATGAGTACACGGAGGTCACTTCTTGCTCCTTTGCCTCCGTCCCGAAAAAGCAAGACATGTGAGGGAAGATAGCAGGGTCTTCAAACAGCCCCATGGGAGAGCACGGCTGTGGGGTGCAGGTTGATTCTGCGAACAGTCTCCGCCCCTGGGGGACGAAGCAGCCCAGGCCAGTCCTGGCACTCAGACGTGGTTGATCAGCGAGCACGGCAGCTCCAGGGAGAGGCAGGCGGGGCGGGGGAGGCGCCAGAACCCCACCTGCGCCCCCCATGCCCGAGCTGCCCAGTATGCCTTCCCCTCCCCCAGTACCTCCGGTCCCATGTCTGCCAGGCCCTGCCTGGAAGTCCTACCTGCTCCTCGTCCCCTCCTTGTCACACTGCTTGAGCGGTGGGGCCTTAAGGAGGCATCCGGGTACACCCTAGGTGCTAAATAAATGACGTTGACTGACTCCTCCGCGATGAGCATGATGAGGGGGTCAGGTACCAGATAATCACGGATAACGATCACATGGAGTCAAAACTACCGTTGGGAACGCCTCATGGCATCTGCGGATCAGAGCGTCATAACGTGTGATTAACTCTGCACGGCCAGCTTTCGTCCTGCGCCGGCGTCCTGTCAATCCGGGAACACGTCTCAGGAAAGATACTGCTGCTGAGACCTCGAGCCCGGGCACGGTGCAGGCCGTGCCGGCGGATGCAGTGGGGTTGCGAGGTGACGCCGCGTGACCCTACCCACCGCGCTGCGCTCTGAACCCACATGGAGTCGGAACAGCGCTCCAAGTGAGGGGGAGGGGAATTCGGGGTCAGGAGCGCAGCCTGCAAGCTCGCACACTGAGGAACGCTGTCGGCGGTTCGGTGGAAGACGTGTACCGACTCCTGTCGGGTTCCTCCGCCTCCTGCTATCGGCATTTGGGGCCGGAACATTCTGGTTTCAGGGGTGTCTTGTGCAGTGTCGAGCCTCCCCAGCCCTGACCCTGTCTCAGAAACGCACTCACCCCGGCAGCTTCCTGCCCTGCATTCCCCTCGCCCGCCGCGTCACGCTGGAAGCCAGACCTCTGAATGCGCGGTTTTAATCAGGAATATTACCAAAACTTATTCCTCTTTATTTGTTGGTTTCACCTTAACAGGGAGAATTGGCCCGGACCCCGGAGCTTCTATCCTCCAAGAAGCGGAAACCAAAGTAGAGCTTTTTCCTCTCCTAACCCCCCACTGCTCCCTTTGGGTCCTTATTTTTCTCCCAACTTCTCCTTTCCTTTTCTGTTTCTTCTGTACCCTGAGTGGGGCCTCAGCAGGTCCCCTTCTGTCTCCCGTCTTCAGAGCAATCCCTCAAAAGTACCGAAATAACCTTCGCTTTCTGACCCTGCGTGACCGGGTCTTTCCGAGGGCGATGGCGGGTCATCTCCAGAAGACAGCTCCAAATCCCAGACGTCGCCCTTGAACCCTGTGAGTTCCGCGGCTCTCCAGGACTTTCTCAGAGAAGAGCCAGTTTATATGGAAATCCAGTGTCCTGGCTGTTAGATTAATTGATTAATTAATTAAATCATCCATTCACCAACTCAACGTACCCTGTCTGTGTTGCTTTGTCCACTCCCCCTAATGAGCCTATGTTATTAGTGGTGCTGAAGCTTGGAGTAATTCACAGGCAGTGGCTGAAGGGCCACGTCCCAAACAGCCACCAGGAGCTGTGCTGACAGCACTCATGAGGCTCGACAGGAAACAGCGTGAACACACGGCTTTCTCCCTCGGACCTCAGGACACGGTCACAAAGAACGTATTGTCTTCTCTGCTTCGTTGGAAGATGAGCAAGACCGGGCCTGTCACCACTCGGAAACTGTGGTCACCCCTTCTCCACAAGGCTTCTGACAAGTCCCGGCGCTGAGCCCCCACCCCCTGGACGTGCCCTGATCGTGGTGCTGGGGGTCTGGCCTGTCCGCTTACGTCTCGGGTGCAGGCACCCGAGATCCTACAAGCCAGGCACCAGACCTGCAGTGGGGGCACAGACGTGGTGTGGGTCACGGAGCACGACGTACCTTTAACACCACAGGACTGGGCAAAGCGCCTCAGGAACGCGGTACCCAAGTCCCCTCCTGACCGCACGTCCAGAACCGCATACACACGCGTGTCCTCCTCAGGGCAGTCATAAACACAGGGACAGACCCCCTGTGAGTGGCTCGAAACGGCCCGCGTCATGGCTCCAGCCTCCGTCTGCACTGACAGGAGGTGCGGTCGCCTCACAGTGCCAGGGCATCGACACAGTTTCTGTCAGCCTGCGAGCACGCTCCGTGCTTGGCTTTGGCAGCGGGTATATTACCCTAACCGTATTTGCCCTGGGCTGTTATGAGAATGAGTTTTCGTCCCCCGAGCAGACCCGCCCAGCAACGCTGGCAGAACACAAACGTCCAGGGTACGAGGGAATAGAATCTCCACGGGTAAATAATCCGTAAAGACATTCTCATCCGTACAATCAGAGCTGGCTGCATTCAAAGTCAACGTGAAGCCTCTTTCTGTAAACACACTTCATTGGTGTCCAAACCAACCAGGTCCAACAGTAGGAGTCCTTTACGGGTCTTTCTACAGGAGATGGGGACCTCGCGGTGCCCAACACATCTTCTCAGGAAGCAAGACACAAACAAAAACAATCGGTCTGAGGGCTTCCCGGGACCCAGGTCTGCTCCCGCGCAGGGAGCCCGGGCCACCTCTCGGCTGGAGCAGAGCCTGGCGGGCAGGAGGGCAGACCTCGCACAGGGAGCCCGGGCCCTATTTTGGCTGGAGCAGAGGTGGGCAGGAGGGCAGAAGTGCATGCACGATCACAAGCCTGGTCCGAGCTGCACGTCCTGCAAATTAGCTGTCAGAAAGGCCGATTGAAACATCAGCTTCTCTCCCTTCTCACTTCGCGCTAATGCAGCTGCTAACGGGTAACTACATGTTTGAGGTCAGACAGCAGAAGACATAGTCAGGGGTGGGGGCCGGGTAATCCCATCTGAATAATCAAGATTTTCCTGACCCCCTGCCATTTATTTCTCAAAGACGGTGTGAAAACACTAATTAATTTCACTTTGGATTAAAGAGATCCTCAGACTGTCCCCTTCCATCTTGGAAGGGTTAAATGTAGAGAGAATGTTTCTCTCCTCTGGGTAGTGCTGCATTCAGAGCTCACGAAGCAAATCGGAAAATGCTCTTTAGAAGCTGACAATAGCTGCTCGTTTCTATTCTACCCTCTGCAGGCCGTCGGCAATCTTGGAAAACAACGACGTGTCCTGGACACACAGTCATGGCGGCAGGTGGGAGGGCACCGCCGTTTCTCCCCAGGGAGCAGCCTCTGTGTGTCCACTTTACGACCGACAATACTGAGGCCAGAGCTGATTTCAGTTACCCGACGGCAAAGCTGGGAGCCAGGCCCACAGTTTGTCGTTGCTGGTTACCTGGGAAGCTCACGGTCATGGCGGCAGCCACAGCGCCGTCCGACATTTCTGCATGGGTAGGACACACACACACACACACACACACACACACACACACCACGCTTACTTTCACAGCACACCGACACCCTAGCCACAGCAACAACCACCAAACTGGGCTGGTCCTGAAACACGGCATTATCCCCCGGCCGTCCAGATGAGGTCACTGACGCCCGGACGCAGGTGACTTACCCACCGCTGTTAGCGGTCAGACAGGATCCCAGGGAGAGTTAGGCAGGAAGACAAATCCCGTGTTGAGTTGTGACGCCTTGTCCCTCGGACGCGGCAAGACGCTTAGCCCCGCCGTCCTCCCATTCCCCCCCATGCAAGGCGAGGTAGCAGGATGCCCGCTACCGGGCATGTGGGCACAGCAGGCCAGGCGCCCCGGCTGCCCGCACGTGAGACTGCAGAGACATGAGCGCGTGAAGAGCACTGCACCATCCTGGTCGAGTGACATCTTATCAGCCCCGGGGGCTGAAGCTCTGCCTTTTGCGTGGTTCCCAGTCCTAGTGCAGAGTGTCACACCGTAAAGGATCATAGCTCACACGCATTTTTAAGAGCTGCTGACACATATGTCTGTGAGTAATTAATACTGTTCTCATGCCCCTGCGTGTACGTATCCTCTCATTTTAAACGGAAGCATACAAGGGTGTTTGGGGGAACGCTTGGCACCCTTTCTTATGCCGTAGGTCACACTTCCATGTCACAGGAGACTTCCAGTCCAGCCACACCCTCCAGCACGAAGCAGGAGACGCGGAAGGGCGTGGCCCATGGAAGCCACGTGGGCAGCAAACCAGACTGTGACATCCTGAAGGCTGCTCGTCCATCAGACCGTCCGGCTCTCCCTTTTCCCGCCTTGTGGTGAGTGTGACACCACACGCTCAGCCAGCCAGAGACACACAGGCTGGGGTGCCACGCCTCAGGCAGGGGAGGTGCAGGTGGGGGCAGGCTCTTGGTCACTGCGCTTTGGGCGCGTGTCCGGCGTCACCCCATGGCGGTGGCCGGGTAGTGCGGGACCTTGAGGAGGAGACTGCCCTTCCCCAGGCTGACCTGGTGCCTTTTCCTGCCCTTTCCTCCTGTCCCTGCTTCTCCCAGTCCTGCACCGGGAGCCTCTCCTTTGGGCTCCCAGATTTCGTCCTCTGGTGACACTCAGGCAGCAGGCACCGTTGTCTCCAGGTGTGGCCGGAGGTGGGGAGGACGGTGTGGTCAGAGGTGCAGGCCAGGGCGAGGGGCGACAGCATTAACCTTGTCATCCTCACAGGGTCTGGCAGAAAAACATGGCGGTCCAGCGCCCACTTCTGTCATTTCACTGCCTAGCAGACAACAGGGTCAGGTGTGAAATGACCGTCACAGCAGCAACACAGTTGTCCCAGAACCTGAATGGCCAGAGGTCTTCCTTCACCTCTTTTCCTGACAAGAGGCCAGTGTCATTTTGTTCAGGAGAGGTGCTGGCTCTGAGGAAGCTTCTGGCCCCTAAACATGGCTGTTTATCAACGGGGAGGCAGTGAGTTGTGGGACTTTATTGTAAGAAAGATGCAAACTCCCTCCCTAACGACTCAGTGACCCCTTTTCCTGGGAGTCAGGAGGACCCTCCTTTTCTTACTAGTATGGGGTTGACCAGGTCCATCCTGCACAGAGGACGTGCCTTCTCACTTCAGTCTAAGCTGTCAACCCAAGAGCCAGCCAGCTAGAGGCCCACCGAGAGCCCCACCACATGCGAAGGTGCTCTTTCACCAACATGTCCTGCAAATGAGGTGCACCCCGACCTGCTGCACCTGTGTTCTGTCTGCAGACTCGAAGTGGATGGAATCGGGGTGCCAAAGAGCCCTGCTGGGTTTTCTTCAGCCATGGAGGTATCCTTAGCATCCATCGCTGAAGGTGCCCAAAGAGCAGGTGAGCCCCGGCCATCCCATGGGCTGTGGATTTTTCCACCTGAACTATTTCAGAACCCTCAGTTCCTTTTTAAAAAATATACACCCTAAACTCAGGAGCTGAGAGTCAAGTAGGTGTTGCTAAGTGTAGGGTGCATGAAAGAAACCCACTCATCACCACTATTGTTGCTGAGACACGGGACGGTGGCCGCAAGCCGACAAGCAGGTGGCGATGGCTCGGACCCCTTGATTCTCCCTAAAAGGGACCGGCTGATTCGGGGCTGCACCATCTCTCCCTGTGTCACCTGAGGAGCTCCTGGATCTCGGAGGCCCCTGACAAGTACCACGTCGGGTTCCAAAACAGAACGTTCTTGCTCACTCTCTTCCCAAAGACAAAGCAAATACACATCCCTCCTGCTCCTACGTCCATCACCATCCTTCACGGCCAAGGTCCCCAGGAGGATTTAGGTCTTCCCCACCCACTTTCCCCCTGACTGCCCTGCAGCCACCTGACCACACTGCTGCTCTGGCCTGAGAGGATTCATCCCAGACCCCAAATCTACCACCCCTGCCCTGCTGGAGGGTCCCCCCAGTGACACCGGACTGCAGGTCCTGACATCTGGTTCCTCCACTGACCTTCACCACTCCCTGCTTAGGCCTCCACCACCGTCCCGTACCTTCCAAATCCATGCCGATATCCGTCTGTGCCTGGTCCCCTTGATGACGAGTGCAGACTCCATCTGTGTCCCCAGAATGGGGTTCCGTGCCAGGACCCCATCCACCTGGAGGCCGGGGGACACACCCTTCATACTGCTTCACCCTGAAGCCCAGGGCCCTGACCTGTGACCTCAAGTCTCAGTAGCCCCCCCCCCCAGGGACCTTCTCCACTCTCAGGAGAGACCGGCAAGTCCCCCAAAAGTCAACATGGATCGCCTGGCTCTCCCAGGTAAAAGGTTTCCCTGGTTCCTGATCACTTTCAGGACAAAGCTCGAGTCAGAGGCCTCAGGACCCTGCTCTGGAGGGTCAGTAGTCCTTGGCTCTGCCCGCCCACCCCTCACCACAGCCCTGCCTGAGTGCCCTTTCCCCCTCCCAGATGCGGGATTTCCCCTCTGTCCGGCCCTGGCCCTGCCTGGCCCCACCCTGTGTTCCCTTCTGTTGCCCTACCTGCCTCCAAGGTGCTGCCCCAGGTCACCTGCAGGCCCTGCCTCTCCAAATTCCTGGTCCCCAGGATGGCAGGCGTGAGTCAGGACCTGTCTATGGGTAGAGACACGCTCGGCCTGCACGTCTGAATTCCTCACCACAGGGACTGCAGACCGCACCTTTGCGTTTATGTCTGCACTGTTGCTGGAGGAAACGGGGTGCCAGACTGCTTCCTCCCCGTAGCAAAAGGGGCATGCAGACCCCAGAGCCCGGGGACTTCAAGGACATGCTGTCACGGACCAGCCCGTCTCATGACCCACCTCCCTCCCTCCACAGCCTGCCTGTTGGAGCTTCACTGCGGCCTAAGCCCCCGAGAGGGGGGACGGCCTCCTGACACGGCACACACGCCCTACACTGCTCCCCTCTCTTGACCATTTCCGTTCGCAACAAGCAGTCGGAGCCCGTTACTTGGCCGGAGCCCTGCGGTGCGTCCACGTTGCCGACCCCTCTGTTGCGGAGAGACTCCGCTGGGACGGCCAACATGCACACCGTGTTCTTCCCAGGGTCGCACTGCCCTGGCCGACGGGCCTTGATCTGGTGGCCTGAAGCACCTTCCGTCTGCTCTGGGGGCGGGAAGACTGCAGAGGCCCCCCGAGGGTCTCCTCCGCGGCCATGCTGCACACCCCACGTCCACTCTCTCAGAGCTGGTTTTCTAAGGCTCGTTCCTCCCACTCTGCCTTTCTGCTGCCTCCGGGCTCAGCACTTCCCCAGGATAGCGGGCTTTGTCCTGGCTTCTGGTGGAAGGCCATGCCCAGAGCAAGTGGGTGCTTCTCCCCAGGGGACCCTTGGCAACGCACACCGAGATTTGAAAGCGCGTGCGCCCCTTGACCCAGCAATTCCTATCCCTATTGTCTACAGCACCCTTGAAACGTGCTCGGACATACGTGAACAAGATAGCTCCCTGAGCCCCGCTGGTGAAAAACTAACTAGAAATAACCTAAACGCAGTCACGGGGCCAAGGACCAGGCCCCGCGCGCCCAGGGCTGGCGCTGAGCGGTTGGAGGGACAGGGGCTCAGGGGAGTATCGGTGACACAGCAGCACCCCCAGGCAGCGGCCCCGGGAGAGGGTGAAGCTACTCTCGCTGTGACAGCAGCTCTGGGTGGGGACACCTACTCCCCATTTTAAACCGTTTTGAAGCATCTTCACTTTTGTCGTGGCAATTTACTTACTTTTGTAATATAAAAACTGAGCACGAATTGCTCTAAAGTCAGATAATTTTTTAAATGGCCAAAACTGGTTTAAATGTTCCCCTCCCACTCTTGGTCCAACGGCCAGCGCACCTGCAGCCCCACGAGGCTCCGAGCAGGACCAGAGCCGGGCGCAGGCTGCACCCCTCCAGCCCTCCCATCCGGCCCACCTCCAGCACAGGGCCGGACCCGACTTGCCCACCGCGGGGACGCACCTGTCCCGCTGCCCCATACTGTCTGTGCTGCTTCCTGAGTTTCTACTTCCTCTGCATGTCCTTCGCCTGTGCTTCCCCAGCCACGTCCCTCGTCACTGTCATGTGGAGGAATGGGGCCGCAAGGACGGGAGAGGCAACAAGCGGACCCAGCCACGCAGGCCCCAGCTCTGCCTGGCCAGCCGTGGTGAGACAGCGTCCACTGCTTGGCACACCCAGACCTCAGCGAAACCAGCCATGCTCGGTGATCAGTACTGAATTGTTTGCAGCCACGTCTGTGTGCAGCGCTGCCAAAATGCAAGCCCCAGAGCCGGGTCAGCGGACTTCAAACGCGCCGTGCCCAGCTGGGTTCAGAGCCGCATGGATGGGGCCGAGCACACAGTTTCTCTGAGTGTACCGCTCCCAGCTGTGGGCATGTGCATGGTGACATTTGCGTCTGGGCTGCTGGTGGACACAAGAGGGGTGCCGGGCCCTGGGATTTCTGAGTGGTAGAGAGCCCAGAGACAACCAACAGAAGGACGAGGCTGGTGCCGCTGTGGAGGATGAGGTTGTGTGGCCAGGCCCTCCTGCAATGTGGGGACGGCCAGAGAGGAGCAGCCCGGGGGAGGACGGGGCCACACGGCCAGCCCACAGCCACGTCCCAGGACAAAGGCCTGGAAGAAACATTGGGCCTGGTGGGGAGGACAGAGCCAAGCAGCCCCCAGCCTGGCCCTCTCCCTCCTGGCCGCGCAGTCAGCCCTTCCCCTCCTACAGGCCAGGAGGCCTCCCACCTTTGCTGCCCTTTCGAGCCTGCCACAGCCATCCTCGTAAATCTGCCAAGCCGATGACAGGGGACTGAGGGCTGGGGGCCGAGGGACTGAGTGATCTTCCTTCTGCTTGAGACCCTCCCCGGATGGCGACTGAGCCGGGCTTCAGTGCAGACGGCTCCTCCAGCCTTGCAGGCCGGCCCCAGGGAGTAGGGAGCAGCCGTGAGGCCCAGGGAAGAGCCCACGGAAGGGGGCTGCTGAGCAGGAACCGGGTGCCCACATGACGTTTTATTGCCTGTCCTGAGCTTACAGGTGGGCCTGTGATCCCAAGGCTGATGGCTACTGCAGCTGAGCAAACAATCTCAGGGCAGCCAGGCCCTGGGGGGCACCAGAGCTCCCGGAGCTCAGCCCACACTGAAACCAAACCCCACGGGCCCTCCCCTGGGCCCTCCCCATGGCCCCTCTCCCTACGGGAAGTCTCCGTCGGCATCAGTGCACCCCTCAGGCTGAGTCTGGGGGAGCAGTGGGCACACCGACCGAAATGCCAGGCAGCAAGGTCCCGAGCTGCCTCCTGCCTCAGCCGTCCTGGAGCAAAGCTCTGTGGGCCCCAGCCCCCGGCCACCCTCCGTCCTGTGTGGGGCAGCTCCCGCCTGGGCTTAGGAGACGTGGGGGGTTACACGTGTGGATCTGCAATCATGCAGCCAGCAGGTGTCTGAGAGCATGGGGCTCAGAACCACACGCTCCTTTGTGAAAGGCAAGCCCCAGGGTTTGCTTGGAGTGAAGTCCTTGGAGAAAGGGACCCAGAGTTTACACGTGGAGGAGGGGCAGCGCAAGGGACAGCACATGGGGAAGGTGAGAAAGGAAGCCAGTAGGGCAGGAAAGACGCCGGTGAGGGTGCCCTGAGGACGTGCCCCTGAGACGTCCCTTCGGCCCAAGTGCTAGGCCTTCTCTGGCTCTTGAGATCTGGTGCCGTGCAGAAGGAGCAGCATTTCGAGAGTCTGGTAGCCCCCTGTTCCATTCCTGGGGAATGGGAGACACCTTCCTTGGCAAAACCTCTCCTGACTTTTGGGAAGTAAAGGAGGCCACCTGCCAGGGTCCACTCTGCTCACTGCGCCTTGTCTAGGCTCCTTCTCCCTGGGGGTCTGAAAGGGTCACAGGCCTGATGAACACCTGCATGGCCCTTCCCCCTCTGGGTGCACAAAGTCCTGCCCACTTCAGTGGGCAGCGGGGAGGGAGGGTCTGCTTGATACTGGGTCTGCAGAATGGGTGGCTGGAGGGGGGACGGCCAGCTCCCCTCCCGGTTCTCCTGACCAGCTCTGCTCTAGGGCACTCTGGGTTTCTCCCACCCTCTGTGCCCCATGCCAGTCCCTGAAGAAGGTGTGCAGGAGGGACAGACCCCAGGCCTAGGCCTGGCTGGGGAAGGGGTCACGCAGGCCGAGCCCGTGCAAGCCCTATAGAAGAGACACGACTCTGTGGGAAGAGGGGGCGTGTTTGCAAAGCCTCGGCCGCGTGAGAGTCTCTCACCTGAAGAGCATAACTGAGTTTAGACGGCACAATCCCGCCCAGATGGCCTATGGAGCTGGCCCAGAATGGGAGCAGCAGGGAACAGATTCCCAAAATTCATACCGGCGGTGCCAGATCCAGCCCCACTGCCTCAGACACTGGCCCCAGCTCTCTAGCTCAGCCTCCAACAAAATAAGGCATCAGAGGACACAGGTGTAAAGGCTTTAAGCCCTGAACTCTGGCCCGGGCGCTCACCTCCGGGCCCTGAACTCCGGCCCGGGCGCTCACCTCCGGGCCCTGAACTCCGGCCTGGACTTTCACCTCCAGAGCCCCGAAATCTCTCCTGGGCGCTCACTTCCGGGCAGTGAGAGGTCCAGGGTCTGTTAGAAACCTCCGTCTGTGCAGTAACGTTCACGCACCTGACCATCTAGACTTAATCTGCCTCCCGTTTCCTCATACTGGTGGTCTGAGTGTGCATGAGTGTGTGTGCACATGTGTGTGTCTCCGAGTGTGAGTGTGCACGTGAGTGTGTTTACAGCTGAGGTCTTTGTCGTGTCTGCCTTGCTTTCGGGGTCCTGGGGCTCTAGCACGTGAATATTTGGAACCCTCCGGAGCCCCAACCACCCAGGGGCGACCACGCAAACTTGTCTCCCCTCCTGCAAGAGTCTCGGTCTCTTCTGGACACCACAGGAGCCCTCTGGGCTTAAACAGAAGGGCAGGTGGAGACCACCTGTGCAGGAGTCCCCAGGCCCGGGTGGAGGGCAAGGCTCAGACCAGGCCAACAGCCCCGACTCTGGAAGACAGTGTGCCGGCCTGCCACCCAGCACCGAGGACGAGCAGTGTTGGTCTGTGAGCACCGGGGCCATGTTGAGACCCTCGGGAAGCCTCTGAGGGCCCCTCCCAGCCCCCAGCAGGCAACCTGCACAGTACAGGGTCTCTAAGTGCCTGTGGCAGGGAGGAGGGTGGTGAGGGTCCCGGGCGGGAAGGCAGAGGCCCCGGCCCAGCCCTGCAGTCCACTCAGCTGCGTTTTCATTGAAGCTTTTATGTGGGTGTCATCACCTCTAACTGATGGGAAGAGCCCTCCTCCAGCAGCTGCTAATGTGCTTGTTGGCCTCCCTCCCGCCCCTTGCCTGGCCTTTGTGCGCCTGTGTTTTTCCAAGTCATGGGCTGTTAACCCCTTGAGGCCTCGCAGCCCCATGGGGCCTCAACAGAGCGGCCCGGGCTGTGGCCCTGCCTGGGGTTGGACAGAGCCGGGCCTGGGAGCAGCTCCCTGGGACACCTGGCAACCCCTGCGGAAGTGGGGTGGAGGGCTCCTGTGCGCTGGGCACCTAGTGCGTGCCCCTGCTTTCTGCGGGGTCCAGCTGTGCTCGGGGGAGCACACACGAGTGAGTGGAGGCCGGCCGATGCTGGAGAACAGGCCGGCTCGGGAACAAGGAGCCGCAGGTCTGGGGCTGTGATTAGCCAGACGCTCTGGGACAGGCGAGGACCGGGTTTCCGTGACCTGGTCCTGAGCGTCCAGCCCTCCCTTTGCGAGACAGCGCCTTCCTCCCGTCCAGCGCGGGGTGGAAATTCTGTGGCAGCGTCAGAGACCCCTCGGCAGTGACACGCCGCGGACTGGAAACTGGCCGCCGGAGAAGCGGGAGGGCTTCCCCCGGGCGAGACGAGCCCAGTTAGCCCTCTGCTGTCTGAGGTCCATTCAGCCCTGGGCGGTAGGGAGATCCACGAGGAGCGTGCTCGGACACCACAGGTAAGACCTCCAGGTGCCCGTGGCCTCTGAGGTCTAGGGCGGGGTGAGTCAGCCCAGCACCGGCTTCCCAGCACAGGAAGGGCGCGTGGAGGTCACGGCACTAACACCCAGCTCTTCACACCCAGCCCCACCAAAACTGGAGTCCACCATGCAGGGCGAGGGCCTGGCACCCACCTCAGATCCAGCAGTTCCGCACCCCCCCCCCGGGGCCCCGCCCTTGGCGCTCTCTGTGAACACTCCCCCACCCTCGCTCCTGACCTTCCAGGCCTGTGGCCCCTGCTCTGCACGCGGGCAGCTCCCTGAGGAGCACGCGTCTCACCCTGCGCGCACGGGCAGTGCTCAGCTGGGACAACTCCCTGCCAGGAATATAAGCTGGTTTGGGGCCCTCTGAGAAGGTTTATAGCTCGCGAGACTCCTTCATTTGGCCCTAAACCCTCCGCGGTGCGGTGGAGAGACGTTGGCCCCGGGCTCAAGCCGCCTCCTCGTCGGGTGGGGGCCTCGCGAACTCACTGGCCACTGAGCCTCTGATGGGAGCACTTGGTCAGGCCAAGACCGGGACCGACGGGGCAGGGGGCACCCCCAGCTGAGCCAGCCCCTCACAAGGCAGCGTTCATCTCAGCCCCACAGAAGCGCCCCATGCGAGAGCCGCTGCCCACCACGCCTTTCATTATCGGGCCCTCGAGACCGGCCGTCAGGGAGCCACAGTTTACCTCGGCCGAAGACATCCCTCTGCCCGCGTGACCTGTGTCTGGGCAGAGGACCATCTGGAAATGGGAAAGCCTGGTTTCAGATGTTGTTTCCATAAACAGCCTTGCAGCTCTTGAGCAGGGAGCGCCACCAGAGGCTGGGCTGCCCACTAACCCACTTTCTTTTATGGCTCCAAAGCTCTTTGCTGAAAGAGCAACATTCATTTTCCCCGAAGGACACATCTCCTGCATTGTCAGTCACTCCCCTTCACTACAAATAAAAAGATGCATGGTCCAGAGTTCTGGCCTTGGGAATGGACGGAGCCCCAGGTCTGGGTTTGGGGGCACCATGGGGAGAAACGGCCTCAGCATATTTGTGCACAGTTGCCTGGGGGTGGGCTCTGACACCCTGACCCACCAGGCAAAGCCCCTGCTGTGGTTTATGGCCCCACACGCTGCTGGGACCCCCACAAGGCCTGTCTCTGTGTCCTGCTGGCCACCTTCTAAGGACACAGACCAAGCCTGCCCTGCCAGGGTGAGTGGCCTCTCTTGCCTCCCTCACCCACCATGGTGCAGGGGCCCCTCTGTGCCAGTGGCTGCTGAGGCTGCCCTTCGGCCTGTGTGTGGACATCCTGGCGGTCACCGGCTGAGCTTGGCCTGCTCACGCCTCCAGTGTGGGCACATTTCAACAGGGGACTGCACAGGACCAGGGAACTTGGGAAAAGGCAAGGCCACCACAGTGTTTTGCAGACCCTCAGCACCAGGTTGGACAGCATCCCCCAAAGTCAAGGCCCCTCTGGAGACCAAGCATGAGGCCTTTCATGGAGATAGGGCCATTGCAGATGTATTGAGTCAAGATGAGGTCATACTAGAGTAGGGTGGGCCTTAAGTCCCATAAAACTGGTGTTTTATAAGATGGGGGCACAGACCCACAGGGAGGAGCCAGGTGACAGTGGAGGCCAACCGAGAGGTGCATCCACAAGCCACAACACCACGGCCACGGCATCACGGCCATGACACCATGGTGCCTGGCAGCCACCAGCAGCCTGGAGAAAGATGTGGACCAGACTGCCCATAGGGACACCCTGACCTCGGACTCCTGCCCCAGAACGAGGAGAGAGTAAATCCCTGGGGGTGACCCCCGGTCCGTGGCCTGTGCTGCCACGGCTGTGGGAAACCAGGAAGCCCCTGGGCAGTGTCTCTGGAACTGCCGTCTATCTCACACCCCTGGGTCCCCCACGAGGAGCCCCTGCTGGTCCCTGAGGACGTTGGCCCAGGCCTGATTCATCCTGGCTCACTCATCTGTGAGGCCTCTCTCTGCAGCCGGGCCCCGGGGATCCCGCGGAGGGAATGTAGGCGGCAGCCACCGACGCTGCCACCACGCTGCGTGGTTCCTGTAGCTTTACACTCGGACTTCTTCCTTCCGTTTCCTCAAAGTTGTTTTGATCATTCTGGGCCCTTTGCATTTCCGCGCGAGATTTAGGATCAGCCTGTCACTTTCTACAAGAAGGACCTGCTGAGCTCTTAATAAGGAATAAGGGTTGCATTGAATCGATGACTCAGTCAGGAGAGCTGGGTGCCTGGCCCCTACACACAGGGTGTCTCCCGTCTCCTCTGGACACCTTTCCTCTCTCGGCCACGCTCTAGCATTTTCAGCAGGCTGGACTTCACGGCTTCTACACTCAGCACCCAAGTGCATTTTAAAAACAAGTTGGAGAGTCCTGGCTCTTAGAGCCCCAGCCACTGCGCTGAAGTCCAACCAGCCCAAGGCCACCGTGCTCTAAGGAAGCCCGTGAGCGGGTGCCCTGGACCACAGCCCAGGCAGGCCCAAGCTTAGGAATGAAGAAACCTCCAGATCATTCTGTTTCTCAGCCATTCAAGCCTTCTCAGCTGCCAGGACATTTCCAGGTGTGATGGAGCAGAAGCAAACCAGCCCCTGCAATGCCCTGTCCAGATTCCTGCTCAGAATCCGTGGTGGGTGTCGTCAGAAGATTGCAAATCCGGTTACATTGTGTCCCTGCTTCAAACCTTAGCACAAGAGTCTGGCAGCGCCCCAAGGTCAGATGCTGAGTTGCTGGCGACCCAGAAGTTCCGCCTGCAGGAGCACACCCACGAGGAGTGAACACGGACGCTCTCGCAAACCGCACAACAGATGCGGCCTTGTCACAGAATAGCAACCTGTGTATGAAAGCTGAAAAATGGGAGCAACCCACGTGGCCATCCGCTGATGGACAGACACGTGAGATAAGGAACGTCCGCCCCGTGGAATATTATTTGGCAATTAGAAGGAATGGAGTGTTGATTCATGCCCCATGGAGGTGGACCTGGAAAACAGCTTGCTGAGTGCGAGCCAGTCACACAGTCCACGCATCATGACTGCATTTCTAGAAAATGTCCAGAAAATGGAAATCCAAACAGCCAGACATAGATTATTCGTTCTCTGGGGCTGGGATTTGGGGAGGAAATGAGTCCAGGGCCTTCAAGGATGAAAGAAACACTCTAAGATCAGATTGTCGTGACGGTTTCACAGCTTGAGGACTAGACTGAAAATCACGGAATTAGTACACTCCCACCTGTGAATCCATGGCAACCTCCACCTTGTTGCGGATTCCTGCCCTTCAAGTGACCCACATTCGTCTTCCTCATCAAGCCCGCCTGGCTCCACACGGTTGGCCGCTGCCTCCCTCTCAAGTTCAGCTCCTTCCTGCCTGTCCTTGAGCTCCTTGCCTCGCCAGCTGAGGACCGTCCCGGGGACGTGACCCTTGCTTGCCCTCTTGCCGGACACGCTCCGTACTCAGACCGTCGCTGTCCTGTTCCGTACTCTGATTCTTCACCGAATACCCCTTTCATAGAGAGGTCTTCCCGGGGCACCTTAGAGAAGGGGCCCCGTCTGCATCGCCCTCAGGGCCCAAGCCCCCTTTGGTTCCCTCCAGGGCACATATCACCACCCGCGACTGCACGCCCGGCCCACGTCTGTCTGCGTGTTCTTCGGCTCAGATGAGATCTCTGTGAAAGCACGGCTGGTGGGTCTTTTTTCTTCAGCACCCAGAGGAGGGCTGGGCATCCAGCAGCATGAAAATATTTGTAGAGAAGTGAATGAGTGTGAAGGGAAGTGCAGGGAAGGCCTGGGGGCCTGGTCACCTTCCTTTACCCTTTACCGGGAGCCCCTCTGCCCCTTCTCAGAAGGCAACATGCCTGAGCTGGCCCTGTCTTCTGGGTGAGAGCCATGCCTATCTCTCACAATAGCGCCTTGCGGCCCTTCATCCCGGCTCTGGGATCAATCTGGCATCCAGTGAGCCTGTAGGAACCCAGCCTGGCAGGAGGGGCGGCTGTCCCAAATGCTAACCTCGTACCATTTCAACGGCTGCTCTGAAACATGGTTTTCATTTAGTTTTAAAAGGCCTGTTAGGGCATTGTTCACCAAAGACCGGTGGGTTATTTGAAACATATTTATTGAAAACTGGCCACTCTGTAACTAGATATATATCTTTTGCAGAGAAAAACCTCAAGAAATGTGTTTCTTATAATCAATTAGTATTAATTGAGCAGAATAATAACTATCATACTAAGTTAAAATGCAGCCCATGCATTGGGAACTTGGTTGTCTCTCTGGAGCAGCAGTGGCGGGAAGGAACATCTGCCCCCTCTCCAGCCCAGTGTCCCCCCTACCCCGGGTTGGCCAGCTGCTTGTGAGGGGCAGTGTGGAAGTGCTCCGTGCCCCCTGCCCTTTGCCAGTGCGCTCATGTTAGGACCCCACCAAGGGGCAGCCCTGAGCGAGGGGGCCACGCACCCCTTGGCCATGCTGCCCCATCAGCTGTCTTTGCTGGAGACCAAATGTTTGCCATAAAAGGAATGTGCTTTAGAATCTCAGAAGAATAACTCAGATGGTCCCCAAAACAATGTCTCTTAGCTCCTGATTCCTGCCCTGGACTGCTTCCTTCAGCAGGTCCCACCCATGCCACCCACCACACAAAGTCACATTTGTACCCACTGTGTGCAACACACATTTACACACCAGGTCCCACACACACGTAGATGTGTTCATGGACATACGCACATGCAAGACCCTAAGGCAGCCCTGGCCTGTAAAGGGTATTAATATCCCCTAGTGACCAGCCTCCTCGACTCAAACCAGGTTGCTGTGTGGATTACTTCTTACTTCTGGCCATGACCTTGTCCTGGTAAGCAAGGCTGGACTTGTGGACCGAGACGAGGCCGTGATTCTCGGCCTTCTGTTAAATTCTTCCCCAAAGCCATCGAGTGGGTACTGTGCTGTTCTCAGTTAAAGGAGCTTTATTAAACACCTGCTTTGGGTTAACAATTTTATACACATTATTTAATTTATTTCTCAATAACTTTTAAGAAGAAGCTGGTAGTGTGGCATCCCGGCCGGATCTTCTCCACACAAACATCACTCCTGAGCTCCGGGCTCTGGTCAGTCTGCCTTTGAGGACATATGGCTAATAAAACTCACAGAATTATCTGGAGACTCTTTTGTTCAGAAAATGACCTTGCCTTTGGTGAATGCAGATGAATTTCTCTGAAGCATCAAATTTACTCTTTTTCTTTAAATATTTTATTTATTTATTTGTCAGAGAGAGAGTGAGAGAGCACAGGCAGGGGGAGGGGCAGAGGGAGAAGCAGACTCCCCGCTGAGCAAGGAGCCCGATTCGGGACTCGATCCCAGAACCCTGGGATCATGACCTGAGTCGAAGGCAGATGCTTCACCGACCGAGCCACCAGGCGCCCCCCGCTCCGCCCCATTTATTCTTCTGACTCTGATTTTGCAACTGGGAAAACCATATCATGGGTAGAGAGACACAGAATTTACTATTTGGTTACTGGTTTTCTGGTTTCAGTGTTGTTCGCCGCATTTACCCGACCTGCTCTTTCCCCAGAAGCTCCCCTACTCCACTGACTCTGTGGTCACCTTTCCCCAGGCTGGGGTGAGGACTGGTGGGGAAGGAAAATCAAGGGCGTGCCTGCCTTGCTGAGAGGAGTGTCTGTGGTCACCTGCTGTGAGCGGAGGCTTTTCATCCATCACCAGGAGGCTGGGAGCTGGGGAGTGTGCAGGGAGAATAGAGCAGGCATTAACATTTCTAAAGAGATCTACCGGGGAAGGCAACCGCTGCCAAGATGTCATCACATATACTCCAAAGACAAAGAGAAAATGATCTTCTGCATGACAATAACGCACCTCATGAATGCGCCAGCCTGCTCTTCTTCCTCCAGCGTGACCACTGAGGCCAGCGCCTCTGGACTCCCGCCTGGACCACCCCAGTCACCTTCAGTCAGCTCCTGACATGATCCCATCTGCCCTACCGCCTCAGGACCCTTTGCCAGGGCCATCTCAGCCTGGACTAGAACCTGGGAGGCAGCGTGCAGCGCCCCCACCACCCCGTGACCTCTCCACTGTCCTAGGCTCCCGTGGTCCCGGAGCTGATGGGCCTGGATGCCGCCTTCCGGGCTCAGCTCTGCTCCCAGCCAGAGCCCCTGCCGTCCGGGAGCTCCTACTGCCCCCGGAGACTCGTTCAAACGCGTCTCTCCGGGGAAGCCTGCCTCAGCGCCCTGGACGAAGTCGGATGTGGGTCTCCAAGTTCCCACGGTGCCTGGCACGCACCCATTACAATACTCATTCTGTCATTGCTGCTGTTTGTCTGTCTGTTTCCACCTGGGGAACGTGAGCCCAGCAATGGTCAGGGGCCACAGTTCCTTTCTTTTGGTCCCGGGCCCTAGAGCTGTTGAGCATGGCGGAGACACGTGAGCAGTGTTGGCTGAAAAGAAGCACCTGGCCGCCCTGGCTAATCCCAGACTAGAGGGCTGTGCTTCAGACTCACCTAATGGCTGTCCCTGTCCTATTTTTTAGAAGATGTTTTATGAGCCAAAACGCCTCTGTGTGCTCTTATATTTTCCTCAACTCCTGAGATGAATAACATGCTGTGAGGGCCTTGGGGTGCTGGGTCAGGGCCCTTGGTTTGCAGCCAGTGTCTCCAGAGGTTGTGATGCCAACCCCACCCACCCCGGTGGACACACGGGTGCCCCGTGTGCCGTTCTGTGGGGCCGTGCTCAGGCACAAAGCAGGGAGGGCACGCAGACGTAAGCAGGGCTCATGCTGCAGGTGAAATGTTCGCCAGGGGCCCTTCAAGCACCACGGGAGTGGCCCTGCTACACTTGGGCCTGACGAAGGAGCCCAACATGTCCCTAGTTCCTCAGGAGCCAAGACAAAGCCGTGCCCGGGGCAGGCGGGACATCGTGCAGGCTGCGGATAAGAAAAGACCTCAGGCCTTTAAAACCTGCGTAGAAGTCTGCCTGCTTTGGAGTCTGTGCTGGAGACGGCCTGAAACCTGGGACCAGGAGAATCCACAGAGCCACCGTCGCCCCACAGGGCCTCATCTGACCTGGTCATCTCTCCAGGAACTCACCTTCAAACAGTGGCACATGCACTTTGGGGGACACAAAGTGGGGACAGAGGAGAACCGGGCAGGGCAGAGGACTAGAGTCTGGGCCCATGGCCCCCTCCCTCCTGGGGTTCCCCACACTGGTAGATGACAGAGCTTCAGGCGTGGGCTGGGCTGAGTAGGCAGCAAGGGGTCAGCACCGGGAGATCTCAGGACAGAGGGCACCCTGACGACCCCCTGAGGACGGGCACATCCCACCCCTGAGGGCAAAGGCAGGCGAGGGCGCAGGGACATCCGTGGTTGGTTGGTGGCCCCGTGGGAACCCCCACTGTGTTCCGGTGGACCTAAGCAGCTTTCGGAGCCAGCTGTCTGATGTCCCGGCCCCATGGGAGGCCTCCTGGCGTCCAGGGCCATATTTGTTGTTCTGTTTCTGCAGGGAAAGAGCAGCAGGCAGCAGGGGCAGAGGGCTGCGAACTGGGAGCTCCCGCCAGGGAGAAGGCGGGGCAGGGTGAGGGGCAGTCCCCACCGCTTCCCCGGATCACCCTGCGGTTTCGACGCTGCCACGCTAGGAAGAGCCACAGACAAACTTCTCAAAAGAAAAAGACAAGATGTTCCTTCAACTTCAGAAGTGGTTTTTGCTTGTTTAATTTTTCCTGGCCAGGGTTCAAGGGTGAAAGGTTGGGGTCTCTTCATCCACCTCAATCTGCTGGTCTTGCTTCTCGTGACGCCTTTGAGAAAATACTTTGGGACTATTTTAGAACTTGATAAAACCTCCTGGGTTTTGAATTCTGGACTAATCAGGAATATTTTGGAGTTTGATTTGGTTTATTCTCAAGAGAAAACAAAGCTCAGTTTCCTGTTTTGATATAAATTCTTTCATAAACTTCATGAAGGCCCTCAGAAAACACTCTCAGTGAGCAGCACGGAGATGCCTTGAGGAAGCATGTGGATGGGCCATCCACAGAACACACCCTGTGACTCCTCTGTCCCCACATTTCTGGTCAGAGCAGATGGGGAAGGGCAGTGCCCCCCAGCGCTCCCTTCATGACTCAGGACTGTGCAGAAGCATCTCAGCCTCGTCCCCTTCATGGAGCAGCTGCTGCGGGCCCCTTATTCTGCTCAGTGTTCCAACAGCCTGCAAGGTCTGGGTGGTCATGCCCATTTCAGAGATGAGGAAATTGAGTCCCAGAGGCTTGCAAGGTTTGCGGGAGGGCTGGTGTGCACCATGCGAAACACGATGGTCTCTGCCCTCCATCACCAGGTGCCGTGGCCTGCCTTCCTGGTACGGCTTTGTCCACAGGAAGCAGGTGGTGGGAGCGGGCTGACCACCATCTGCACCTGGCCTTCATGCACTGTGGGGCCTGGGGGGCGTCCCGGGAGCCAGCGGAGTGTGCAGCTCTGTCCACCTGCAGCTGTTCCATGAGCACGCAACATCTGGAGCCCAGCTCACTTGCGGTCCGTCAGGTGGGACGCTAACTTGAGCCTGAACTGCTGGGAGTGGCTCCAGAGGGAGGACAGAGGTCAGTCTTAGGAACAGAACATCGTCTGCTTCTTTCAGAGAGAAGTGAAACGTGGGTACCCTGAGCTTGCTGAAACTGGTTTTAGAATCTCTCCTTGCATTCCATCAGCCCGTGGAGACTGTTGCTTCACTCTGGCCGCAGTTAGAGCAGAGCACAGGCATGGTCCCTGCCACCACATCAACCCCACCCACACCAGAAAGGGAGGCAAAAACCAGGCTCATTTGTCACGTAAGGGATCTGTCAACACAGCACCGCACAGGTGTGCGCAGACGGGCGTGTAATCAGAAACCAGCATCTCACTGAAATATTCGGTTGAGCTGTGATCGCGGGATCCCCAAAGCTGTGCGTGCTGTAAGAACCCTCTGTAGCACTCGCCCAAACACGCACACCTTCACCAACAGTGTGAAGAGTCTACCTGAGCTCTTTTCCACTCTTCTGTTTTACTTCTGCCCTGATTTTACTACTTGAAACATAGTTTCTTATCTGTTGAATACAGTAATAAAACTGGGGACGTGTACCTTTTATCTTTGTGTTTGTAATTTCACTTCTGTAGTGTTTCTGTCACATTTTACATGAATATCGATGGACAGGGGTTGAAATGTTCAGTGTCCTTCCGCACCAGTGGTGGCGAGGTTGCCAGGGGAGGAGAGCAAGCTGGAGGCCTGTGGGGGCTGAGCCAGGTCTGAGGACAGAGGAGGAAGTCTTGTGTCTGAGTCGAGGCCCCTGATATGCAGCCACAGCTCTGCGACCTGACCCCCAGGAAGCAATGCCGGCTGTCATGCATGTCTCCACAGAAGGGCGCACCCTCCCCCGCCTCCCTCTGCCTTCCCTCACCTATGCAGATCCAGCAGCCACACGGGACAGCGTCATGTCCCAGATGGGACTTCCAGGACACAGTGCCCGGTCACTCCTGCTGCCCCTTCAGGTGTTGCCTGGCCAGTGGACAGCCCCATTCCGTGGGGGGAAATGTCAACCTGCCAGAGGCCTGAGCTCCAGAAACAGCTTTGCCCAGCCAGGGGCAGGGGCGAGGCGGGCAGAGCCGCCACTTCTCCCTTTCAGGCTGCGTTCCACGCCCCGAGGGAATGTGCCAGGAGACACACCCGTCACTCTAGCAGAGAGATGGAGACGGAGGGAGAGGAAGGAGGGAGGGAGGAGGCGGTGGGGCGGGGGAGGAAGGGGGGCCACTCAGAGGACAAATTCCATCAACCTAGTCTGAGTCGCCCGCCGGAGTGGACACACCCTCAGAGCAAACAAGGGTCCTGTTGTGAACGCAGCCGGCCCAGTGCCCTGCAGCCTGAGCCTGGCCTGGTGGCCTCCAGGCAGAGGACACGCACAGCGCTGCCTGGTCCTTAGAAGTCCAAGGAGGGCCTGCTGGCCATGGGGCAGCGCTGCCTCAAGTCGCTGCTTTCATGAAGTCGCCTGTGAGAGAGAGGTGGGGCAGCCTCGCTGCACAGATGGCTCTTTGTCCCCGCTGACACCTGCCATCTGCTTGTTTGTCTAAATGATGCTGGAGGGGCAGGGGGCTCCCAATCTGCTGCCCGGGCCCCTCCCGCCTGCAGCGACCTCCTGACCCCTGGGCCAGACAGGTCCACAGAGTTTGTTCTTCCTGCACAACGGATGCTCCCTTCCCCAAGGCCCAGCTTCTCTTCAGCACTGGAGCTCAGTGCCAGGGAGCGGGTGGGGGGGGGGAAGAGGAGGGGAGGGAGGAGGGGGAAAGGGGAGGGTGAGGAGGAAGTGAGGGAGGAGGGGGAGTGGGACAGGAGAGGGAGAAGGGGGGAGGGAGAGGAAGGAGAAGGGAGGGGAGAGGAGGAAGAGCAGCACAGCGACAGGAGAAGCAGCAGCAGGAGTAGCAGCAGGAGTAGCAGCAGCAGGAGTAGGAGCAGCAGGAGTAACAGGAGTAGCAGCAGCAGCAGGAGTAGCAGCAGCAGCAGGAGTAACAGGAGCAGCAGCAGCAGGAGTAGGAGCAGCAGGAGTAGCAGCAGCAGGAGTAGCAGCAGGAGCAGCAGGAGCAGCAGAGATGGCAGCAGGAGTAGCAGCAGCAGGAGTAACAGAAGTAGCAGCAGCGGCAGGAGTAGGAGCAGCAGCAGCAGCAGGAGCAGCAGCAGGAGCAGCAGGAGCAGCAGGAGTAGCAGCAGCAGCAGCAGCAGCAGCAGCAGTAGCAGCAGCAGTATCAGAACATGGTTTTCATTTTAGTTTTAAAAGGCCTGTTAGGGCATTGTTCATAAGAACCGGTGGGTTATTTGAAACATATTTATTGAAAACTGGCCACTCTGTAACTAGATATATATCTTTTTGCAGAGAAAACCTCCTCAAGAAATGTGTTTTCTTATAATCAATTAGTATTAATTCAGGCAGAATAATAACTATCATACTAAGTTAAAATGCAGCCCATGCATTGGGAACTTGGTTGTTGTCTCTCTGGAGCAGCAGTGGCGGGGAAGAGGAACATCTGCCCCTCTCCAGCCCAGTGTCCCCACTACCCCGGGTTGGCCAGCTGCTTGTGAGGGCAGTGTGGAGAGATTAACTCCGTGCCCCTGCCCTTTGCCAGTGCGCTCATGTTAGGACCCCACCAAGGGGGCAGCCTGACGAGGGCCACGCACCCCTTGGCCATGCTGCCGCATCAGCTGTCTTTGCTGGAGACAAATGTTTGCCATAAAGAGATGTGCTTTAGAATCTCAGAAGAATAACTCAGATGGTCCCAAAACCAATGTCTCTTAGCTCACAGTTCCTGCCCTGGACTGCTTCCTTCAGCAGGTCCACCCATGCCACCCACCACACAAAGTCACATTTGTACCCACTGTATTGCAACACACATTTACACACCAGGTCCCACACACACGTAGATGTGTTCATGGACATACGCACATGCAAGACCCTAAGGCAGCCCTGGCCTGTAAAGTATTAATATCCCCTAGTGACCAGCCTCCTCGACTCAAACCAGGTTGCTGTGTGGATTACTTCTTACTTCTGGCCATGACCTTGTCCTGGTAAACGGAGGCTGGACTTGTGGACGGAGACGAGAGGCCGTGATTCTCGGCCTTCTGTTAAATTCTTCCCCAAAGCCATCGAGTGAGTCTATTGCTGTTCTCAGTTAAAGGAGCTTTATTAAACACCTGCTTTGGGTTAACAATTTTATACACATTGTTAATTTATTTCTCAATAACTTTTAAGAAGAAGCTGGTAGTGTGGCATCCCGGCCGGACTTCTCCTGGCTTATCACTCTGAGCTCCGGGCTCTGAGGTCAGTCTGCAACGAGGACATATGGCTAATAAAACTCACAGAATTATCTGGAGACTCTTTTGTTCAGAAAATGACCTTGCCTTTGGTGAATGCAGATGAATTTCTCTGAAGCATCAAATTTACTCTTTTTCTTTAAATATTTTATTTATTTATTTGTCAGAGAGAGAGTGAGAGAGCACAGGCGGGGGAGGGAGCAGGGGAGAAAGCCAGACTCCCGCTGAGCAAGAGGCCCGATTCGGGACTCGATCCCAGAACCCTGGGATCATGACCTGAAGTCGAAGGCGAGATGCTTCACAGGCCGAGCCACCAGGCGCCCCCCCCATCATGACATTTATTCTTCTGACTCTGATTTTGCAACTGGGAAAACCATATCATGGGTAGAGACACAGAATTTACTATTTAGTTTACTGGTTTTCTGGTTTCAGTATTGTTCGCCGCATTTACCCGACCTGCTCTTTCCCCAGAAGCTCCCCTACTCCACTGACTCTGTGGTCACCTTTCCCCCAGGCTGGGGTGAGGACTGGTGGGGAAGGAAAATCAGGAACGTGCCTGCCTTGCTGAGAGGTGTCTGTGGTCACCTGCTGTGAGCGGAGGCTTTTCATCCATCACCAGGAGGCTGGGAGCTGGGGAGTGTGCAGGGAGAATAGAGCAGGCATTAACATTTCTAAAGAGATCTACCGGGAAGGCAACCGCTGCCAGGAATGTCATCACATACTCCAAAGACAAAGAAAATGATCTTCTGCACTTGACAATAGCACCTCATGAATGCGCCAGCCTGCTCTTCTTCCTCAGCCGTGACCACTAGGGCCCAGCGCCTCCTGGACTCCCGCCTGGACCACCCACAGTCACCTTCAGTCAGCTCCTGACATGATCCCATCTACTTCCCTCTACACGCCTCAGGACCCTTTGCAGGGCCATCTCAGCCTGGACTAGAACCTGGGAGGCAGGCGTGCAGCGCCCCACCACCCCGTGACCTCTCCGCATCCTGGGCTCCCGGTGGTCCGGGCTGATGGGCCTGGATGCCGCCCCTCGGGCTCAGCTCCTGCTCCCAGCAGAGCCCCTGCCGTCCGGGGCTCTGCCCGGAGACTCGTTCAAACGCGTCTCTCCCGGGAAGCCTGCACCTCCAGCGCCCTGGACGAAGTCGGATGTGGGTCTCCAAGAAGTTCCCCGCGATTGCCTGGCACGCACCCATTACATGCTGTTTCTGTCATTGCTGCTGTTTGTCTGTCTGTTTCCACCCAGGAACGTGAGCCCAGCAATGGTCAGGGGGCCCTGATTCCTTTCTTTTGGTCCCGGGCCCTAAGAGCTTCTGTTGAGCATAGGCGGAGACACGTGAGTGTTGGCTGAAAAAGAAGCACCTGGCCGCCCTGGCTAAATCCCAGACTAGGGCTGTGCTTCAGATATTTTAATGGCTGTCCCTGTCCTATTTTTTAGAAGATGATGTTTTATGAGCCAAAACGCCTCTGTGTGCTCTTATATTTTTCCTCAACTCCTGAGACCGACTAACATGCTGTGAGGGCCTTGGGGTGCTGGGTCAGGGCCCTTGGTTTGCAGCCAGTGTCTCCAAGAGGTTGTGATGCCAACCCCACCCACCCGGTGGACACACAGGTGCCGTGTACCCGTTCTGTGGGAACGTGCTCAGGCACAAAGCAGGAGGGGAGGGCACGCAGGCGTGGCTTAGGCTCGCTGCCCAGGTGAAATGTTCGCCAGGGGCCTTCAAGCACCACGGAGTGGCCCTGCTACACTTGGGCCTGTGAAGGAGCCCAACATGTCCCTGGTTCCTCAGGAGCCAAGACCAAGGCAAAAAGTGCCGGGGCAGGCGGGACATCGTGCAGGCTGCGGATAGAAAAAGACCTCCAGGCCTTTAAAACCTGCGTAAGTCTGCCTGCTTTGGAGTCTGTGCTGGAGGCGGCCTGGAAACCTGGGATTCAGGAGAATCCACACAGAGCCACCGTCGCCCCACAGGGCCTCATCTGACCTGGTCATCTCTCCAGGAACTTTCACCTTCAAACAGTGGCACATGCACTTTGGGGGGACACAAAGTGGGGACAGAGGAGAACCGGGCAGGGCAGAGGGACTGGGAGTCTGGGCCCATGGCCCCCTCCCTCCCTGGGGTTCCCCACACTGGTAGATGACAGAGCTTCAGGCGTGGGCTGGGCGGAAGTAGGCAGCAAGGGGGTCAGCACCGGGAGATCTCAGGACAGAGGGCACCCTGACGACCCCCTGAGGACGGGCACATCCACCCCTGAGGGCAAAGGCAGGCAACGGGGCGCAGGGACATCCGTGGTTGGACTGGTGGCCGTGGGAACCCCACTGTGTTTCCGGTGGACCTAAGCGGCTTTCGGGCCAGCTGTCTGATGTCCCGGCCCCATGGGAGGCCTCCTGGCGTCAGGGCCATATTTGTTGTTCTGTTTCTGCAGGGAAGAGCAGCAGGCAGCAGGGGCAGAGGGGCGCTGCGAACTGGGAGTCCCGCCAGGGAGGCGGGAGCAGGGAGTGAGGGCGAGTCCCCACCGCTTCGGATCACCCTGCGGTTTCAGCTGCCACGCTAGGAAGAGCCACAGACAAACTTCTCAAAGAAAAGACAAGATGTTCCTTCAACTTCAGAAGTGGTTTTTGCTTGTTTAATTTTTTCCTGGCCAGGGTTCAAGGGTGAAAGGTTGGGGTCTCTTCATCCACCTCAATCTGCTGGTCTTGCTTCTCGTGACGCCTTTGAAATACTTTGGGACTATTTTAGAACTTGATAAAACCTCCTGGGTTTTGAATTCTGGACTAATCAAGAATATTTTGGAGTTTGATTTGGTTTATTCTCAAGAGAAAACAAAGCTCAGTTTCCTGTTTTGATATAAGAATTCTTTCATAAGCTTCATGAAGGCCCTCAGAAACACTCTCAGTGAGCAGCACGGAGATGACCTTGAGGAAGCATGTGGATGGGCCATCCACAGGAGACACACCTGTGACTCCTCTGTCCCCAATTTCTGGTCAGAGCAGATGGGGAAGGGCAGTGCCCCCAGCGCTCCTTCCTTGACTCAGGACTGTGCAGAAGCATCTCAGCTAGTCCCCTTCATGGAGCAGCTGCTGCTGGGCCCTTATTCTGCTCAGTGTTCCAACAGCCTGCAAGGTCTGGGTGGTCATGCCCATTTCAGAGATGAGGAAATTGAGTCCCAGAGGCTTGCAAGGTTTGCGAGAGGCTGGTGTGCACCATGCGAAACACGATGGTCTCTGCCCTCCATCACCAGGTCCGTGGCCTGCCTTCCTGGTACGGCTTTGTCCACAGGAAGCAGGTGGTGTGGAGCGGGCTGACCACCATCTGCACCTGGCCTTCATGCACTGTGGGGCCTGGGGCGTCCCGGGGAGCCAGCGGAGTGTGCAGCTCTGTCCACCTGCAGCTGTTCCATGAGCACGCAACATCTGGAGCCCAGCTCACTTGCGGTCCGTCAGGTGGGACGCTAACTTGAGCCTGAACTGCTGGGAGTGGCTCCAGAGGGAGGACAGAGGTCAGTCTTAGGAACAGAACATCGTCTGCTTCTTTCAGAGAGAAGTGAAACTTGGGTACCTGAGCTTGCTGAAACTGGTTTTAAGTCTCTCCTTGCATTCCATCAGCCCGTAGGTATTTGCTTCACTCTGGCCGCAGTTAGAGCAGAGCACAGGCATGGTCCCTGCCACCACATCAACCCCACCCACACCAGAAGGGAGGCAAAAACCAGGCTCATTTGTCACGTAAAGGATCTGTCAACACAGCACCGCACAGGTGTGCGAGACGGGCGTGTAATCAGAAACCAGCATCTCACTGAAATATTCGGTTGAGCTGTGATCGCGGGATCCCCAAAGCTGTGCGTGCTGTAAGAACCCTCTGTAGCACTCGCCCAAACACGCACACCTTCACCAACAGTGTGAAGAGTCTACCTGAGCTCTTTTCCACTCTTCTGTTTTCTTCTGCCCTGATTTTACTACTTAGATAGTTTCTTATCTGTTGAATACAGTAATAAAACTGGGGACGTGTACCTTTATCTTTGTGTTTGTAATTTCACTTCTGTAGTGTTTCTGTCACATTTTACATGAATATCGATGGACAGGGGTTGAAATGTTCAGTGTCCTTCCGCACCAGTGGTGGCGAGGTTGCCAGGGAGGAGAAGCTGGAGGCCTGTGGGGCTAGGCCAGGTCAGGGAGACAGAGGAGGAAGTCTTGTGTCTGAGTCGAGGCCCCTGATATGCAGCCACAGCTCTGCGACCTGACCCAGGAACAATGCCGGCTGTCATGCATGTCTCCACAGAAGGCGCACCCTCCCCCGCCTCCCTCCGCGCCTTCCCTCACCTATGCAGATCCAGCAGCCACACGGGACAGCGTCATGTCCCAGATGGGACTTCCAGGACAGTGCCCGGTCACTCCTGCTGCCCCTTCAGGTGTTGCCTGGCCAGTGGACAGCCCCATTCCGTGGGGAAATGTCAGCCTGCCAGGGGCCTGAGGCTCAGAAACAGCTTTTCCAGCCAGGGGCAGGGCGAGGCGGGCAGAGCCGCCCACTTCTCCTTTTTCAGGCTGCGTTCCACGCCGAGGAATGTGCCAGGAGACACACCCGTCACTCTAGCAGAGATGGAGACGGAGGGAGAGAGGAAGGAGGGAGGGAGGAGGCGGTGGGGCGGGGAGGAAGGGGGCCACTCAGAGGACAAATTCCATCAACCTAGTCTGGAGTCGCCCGCCGGAGTGGACACACCCTCAGAGCAAACAAGGGTCCTGTTGTGAACGCAGCCGGCCCAGTGCCCTGCAGCCTGGGCCTGGCCTGGTGGCCTCCAGGCAGAGAGACCGCACAGCGCTGCCTGGTCCTTAGAATCCAAGGAGGGCCTGCTGGCCATGGGGCGCGCTGCCTCAAGTCGCTGCTTTCATGAAGTCGCCTGTGAGAGAGGTGGGGCAGCCTCGCTGCACAGATGGCTCTTTGTCCCGCTGACACCTGCCATCTGCTTGTTTGTCTAAATGATGCTGGAGGGCAGGGGCTCCCAATCTGCTGCCCAGGCCCCCACGCCTGCAGCGACCTCCTGACCCCTGGGCCAGACAGGTCCACAGAGTTTGTTCTTCCACCACGCGGATGCTCCCTTCCCCAAGGCCCAGCTTCTCTTCAGCACTGGGCCTCAGTGCCAGGGAGCGGTGGGGGAAGAGGAGGGAGGGAGGAGGGGAAAGGGGAGGGTGAGGAGGAAGTGAAGAGGGAGGAGGGGAGTGGTGGGACAGGAGAGGAGAAGGGGAGGGAGAGGAATGGAGAAGGGAGGGAGGAGGAAGAGCAGCCAGCGACAGGAGA
>NW_024423675.1:70264627-70265136 GCF_017311325.1 Ursus maritimus
AGCAGCAGGAGTAACAGAAGTAGCAGCAGCGGCAGGAGTAGGAGCAGCAGCAGCAGCAGGAGTAGCAGTAGGAGCAGCAGCAGGAGCAGCAGGAGTAGCAGAAGTAGCAGGAGCAGCAGCAGGAGCAGCTGCAGCAGCAGGAGCAGCAGCAGTAGCAGGAGTAGGAGCAGCAGCAGGAGTAGGAGCAGCAGCAGGAGTAGCAGCAGCAGGAGTAACAGAAGTAGCAGCAGCGGCAGGAGTAGGAGCAGCAGCAGCAGCAGGAGTAGCAGTAGGAGCAGCAGCAGGAGCAGCAGGAGTAGCAGAAGTAGCAGGAGCAGCAGCAGGAGCAGCTGCAGCAGCAGGAGTAGCAGCAGTAGCAGGAGTAGGAGCAGCAGCAGGAGTAGGAGCAGCAGCAGGAGTAGCAGCAGCAGCAGGAGCAGCAGTATCAGGAGTAGGAGCAGCAGCAGGAGTAGGAGCAGCAGCAGGAGTAGCAGCAGCAGGAGTAACAGAAGTAGCAGCAGCGGCAGGAG
>NW_024423675.1:70265150-70272542 GCF_017311325.1 Ursus maritimus
AGGAGCAGCAGCAGGAGTAGGAGCAGCAGCAGGAGTAGCAGCAGCAGCAGGAGTAGCAGTATCAGGAGCAGCAGCAGGAGTAAGAGTAGCAGGAGCAGCTGCAGCAGCAGGAGTAGCAGCAGGAGCAGCAGCAGCAGGAGTAGCAGCAGCAGGAGTAGGAGCAGCAGCAGCAGCAGGAGTAGGAGCAGGAGCAGCAGCAGCAGGAGGAGTAGCAGCAGCAGGAGTAGCAGCAGCAGGAGTAGGAGCAGCAGCAGCAGCAGCAGGAGTAGGAGCAGGAGCAGCAGCAGCAGGAGGAGTAGCAGCAGCAGCAGCAGGAATAGCAGCAGCAGCAGGAGTAGCAGTATCAGGAGCAGCAGCAAGATTAAGAGTAGCAGGAGCAGCTGCAGCAGCAGGAGTAGCAGAAGTAGCAGCAGGAGCAGCAGCAGCAGCAGGAGCAGCAACAGCAGCAGGAGTAGGAGCAGCAGCAGCAGGAGTAGCAGCAGCAGCAGGAGTAGCAGCAGTATCAGGAGCAGCAGCAGGAGTAGGAGCAGCAGGAGCAGCTGCAGCAGCAGGAGTAGCAGGAGTAGCAGCAGGAGTAGCAGCAGTATCAGGAGCAGCAGCAGGAGTAGGAGCAGCAGCAGCAGCAGGAGCAGCTGCAGCATCAGGAGTAGCAGCAGGAGCAGTAGCAGGAGTAGCAGCAGCAGCAGGAGTAGCAGCAGTATCAGGAGCAGCAGCAGCAGCAGGAGTAGGAGCAGCAGCAGCAGGAGGAGCAGCTGCAGCAGCAGGAGTAGCAGCAGGAGCAGCTGCCTGCAGCCTCATGGGGTCCTCCTGCTCTGAGAACCAGGCTAGAAGCTCACATGTCCAAAGCCCTCACACCTGTTAAGGAAGAGAATGTCACATGAAGAGGGGCTTTGTGGGGACAGAGCTCGCAGAGCAAATGCTGGAGCCACCTCTGGGCCAGAGGACAGCAGCCAGGGGACAGGGAATGGCTCTACTCCCTAGACACCTTGGAGAGCATTTCAGACCCCTGAGCCAGTGGTGCTGTGTGTCGTCCCAGCTGATCCGAGAAACAACCCCACGGGGCTGACGTCGCCACCCCTTTGCCAGTGAGGAGGCCACGGCTCTGCAAAGGGTGCCCTTCTCGGGACTCCTACCTCCCATTCCCAGGCGAGCCTCTTGAGGCCATATGATGGGAAAGCTCAGAGCCCTCACCTCAAGCGCAGGACCGCTAAGCAGACAGGTCCTTAACTGTATTGAGAAGCTGCGCGAATTCCTGAAATCGGGCAGTGTCTTTGTGCCAGCGGCCTGCACCATCCCCTGATGCTGAGAAGTGGCTCAGAACCACCAGTGTGCCCGAGCTGCAAGCTGAGACCTTCGAAGCTTCGACCCTGCAGCCCTGCCCACGGGTGCCCTGGTCAGCCAAGGCTCCTCCTCTGCCCCCCGCCCCCAAGAAAGCACAGCTTGACACGTGCAGTTTCTCAGATGCCAGTCCCCCGAGGTCAGACAAGAAGAGTGTCGCCCAGCTGGCTTGCCTCCCACTCTACCTGTGACGGGCACACACCCCTGAGTCACCTCTTTCCCTAAATGAGCAGTCAGGAGCACACAGCTAACGATGGACACCTGCTCTAATGCCGGCACTGAGACTAACAAATCTTTTAGGGGGAAATGAGCTTAGATGAGCTCAGACCTCCGTCTAACCACCAGCTGTTAGTGTCAAGTGTGGATGAGACTCCGCAGAGGGTGCACGGACCTTGATCATATCCCTATGAAATGGGCATTATTTTCTCTCCCGTTTATCTTACGAAGAAGCAGAGAGGTGAGTGACTCACCTAGGGAGGCCCAGGGCTGCCGGAGCCAGACGCGGTCACCGGTGTGCCCAGGGAGCTGGGCCTCGTTGCCCCCAATGCATGACTTGTGTGTGGCTTTCGGCATCTTTACCGAATCCCTCTTTTTTCAGGCCTTGGACCGACAGGTTTGTTTGCTTTACCTTTAATTCCATTTTACCTGACAGTTTGTATAGACGTGCCTACAGCGTGTGCGTGCGTCCTGCAGAACTTGGAAGCGTCGGGCCACTTGCAGCGGGACCGTTGGCCCTGGTCAGGTGGAGCGGCTGCTCCCGCCCCTGCCGCCCGTGTACAGGTGGGCGGAGGGCACCTGCCCAGCACCAGCACGGTGATGTTTCGCACGAGGGTGGGAAGTTCGCCTGTCAAGGACCAGACGTTAGCAACGTTGAGACACAACCAGCAGTGCTTGTTCTCTGGATTTGTCGGAAACGGTTTGGGACAGGTGTTCTTCTCCTGAGTGTCTAGGATGTGTCAGTCATTGGGGACACAGAGCACTAATGAGGAGGTTGGGCTGGTGCGCGGGCAGCCTGCAGCTGGCTCAAAGGAGAGAGCCCCTCCCAGAGAATAAGGCTTAAATAAGACAAGAATGAAATGCTCCATATGACACCACAGAATTCTCAGGGCCGGCTTGAGAGCGAAGGTTGTGCTGCAAGAGCCAGAGGAGCCCCTCGGACTGATCACAACAGGAAAGGTGCTTTTCGGGCTGACGCTCTGGTGTGTCCCGGGAGCCCCCGCGGCAGCCACCAGCACACTCGATGGTGCTGGCCCTCGGGCCTTTAGGTGCCTCTGCCCATCGCTTCTGGACCCCCAGCCCATGGAAGAGGAGCAGACGCTGCGTTCTTACGTCCTCAGACCCAGCACTATGTCTGGCACACGAAAGTGACACACCATTTCTTACTGAATTCATTAGTGGGTTGAAAACACTAATCACAAGGAAGGTTTTGCTTATCCAGTGTTTTAGCTGGCACCGACTGGGAGCCAAGCGCAGCCCACGCATCCTACACGCTAGCACTGTCCGTCTTCAAAAGCCCCTCAGGGCAGCTGCTGTCATCTCCCCGCTTCTCAGACGGGAGGGCTGACGCACAGGAAGGGGCCAGCGGGACACACCTGGGTGCTTCACTGCCAGCCATAGAAACGAGAGCATCTGGGCTCGAGGTCAATGTACCTTGAAGACTCAGGTGTGTCCCTCACGAGGAAATGGGGCGTAAGTCGTCTCAGGAACAGGACACAGACTTTGCTGTGAGTAATCCAGAAATCCTCTGTGTTCAAAGAACGTCTTCAGGCTTAACTGCTGACGCCTGTTGTACAATATTCTCAGTTAATTACACACCTTAAAATAGCTCTGTGGTAAGAGTTCAGAATTTCCAATATTCCCAGAAGTTCCAGGAAAGCCTCTCACTGCAATCAACAGCAGTACCAACAATCTGTGGCAAGGTTCGTTGATTAGGGTGTGGGTTCACGTTCATTCCTGTCGTTGGGGCACACGCGGGAGGGTCGACTCCAGACGCGTTCTGTGAGCCCCTGGAGTCAAGCCTCAGCTGTGGCCTCGCAGCTAGCCCTCCAGAAGTAAAAGTGAGTTTTTCAGAGGGTGCGGATTTAAAAGTAAAGCATGTTTGTGTGGGCAGTTCCAGGAGCAAATGTAGCCCAAATCATAGGCTGCCAGGCTGTCTGGGGAAGGCGGCACAGGCCACCAGCACCCGCGTCCAAACACGCGCGCAGCAAACACAGCGGCAGAGGCGCGTGAGGCCGTGGTGCCCGCGAGCCCACAGAGAACGCCTGGATGCTCGTGTCGTTGCAGGCTGCCGGGCTGTGGGCCTGCTCTCCTCCTCCCGCAGCCTGGGTCTGCTCCGCGCCTGGCATCCACCCCGACCCCACCTGCAGCCTCGCCCTTCCCTAGCCCGTCGGAAGCCTCCGGTGCCGGGCCTCCCTCCACCCTTAGACTCCACGCTGCCACCCTCTGCTCCCACCATTTTTCCACAGTTCCTGCTTCGCACAATATTTATTGTCTTTGTTCTGTTTCTGCTCCGTCTCCCAACCACAGCATGATTTTCTCAAGAGCCAGGACCCTGTTTCGCACACATGTGCCTAGCACAGCAAGGACATCAATAAATAAGCATCGAACAAAAGAGCCGCGATGACTCAGTAGCCTGTCCTTGTCCTTTCATGAAACCGTGTCTTTATCCAAGAATAAAAGACATTTGGATTAAAACGCTTCTCGAATTTTTCCATGCCTGGGCTCTTGCAAGATCATTGTGCTAGATTTTGGATGACCCACTTTTTCTTCTCAGGCCCAAGACACCAAGAGGCTATCGTAGAGACACGGCCGTGAATTAATCTTTCCATTTGCGGAGAACAGAATACAACTTCAGTAAAATGTTTAAGAAGTTGCTGGTGACCAGGACAATGTGTTAATCTCATTTGCATTTTCAATGAAGCGTTTCCAACTGTCTTTATACTAATTACTTAAATTCACAGCAGATCATAGAGGGTGCATTTCACATAGAAGACAGAAAAAGTACAGTCCCGGCCCGGCCCAGGGATGGTAGCAGGGGGTGACTTGCCCTCGTGGGAAGCGAGAGGCCTGCTGACTGAAAGGAGCTGAAGCCCTGGGGCCAGATTGGGCAGGAGGCAGGGTGCAGCCAGTGGCTCTGGCCGTGAGGGTGGACACCTGTGCTGCCCTGCAAGCTGGGGCGCCAGGGGCCTGTGCCTCCTTCCCGCCGTTGCCCATCGAGAGCCTGAGCTTCGGGGGGAGAGGGGCTTTCCTGTCACCTCTGTCACCCATGGCACCCCGGTGGCTGCATCGAGCACCCCATCAGGGTCGGAGCTCTTCCAGGAGCCGCTGGAAAGACCACAGAGGCACAGGATGCGCGTCCTCACCCTCAGGACGCTTACGTCCAGGCGGGAGACAAATGCAGTCAGCGGAGGCAAGGGCACGGGTGGGTATAGAGTCCCTTGTCCCGTCGTACCAGGTGAGCCTGAGCCTGGCAGGCAGGAGGAGCAAAGCGGGCGGGAGCGGAGCCATGGGAGGCCTGACCGCACCGTGGGCCATGCCCACAGATGCAGGGGTGAAGCAGGGGTTCCTGGGACTGAGGAACATGGCTCCACCACAAAGGCCAAGATTGGAGGACAGTTTCTGGAGGTTGGGGAGGCCAGACTGTGGTGGCTTGGGAGAAACAGAGGAGCACTAATGAAGGCATGGGGTGCCACGCGGGAAGGCTGGGGCACAGAGCCCAAGCTAGGCGAGCAGGTATGGAGTGCCAAGGCCTTGGCCAGGCCAGGCTCGGACGTGGTGCAATGAGAGTGGAGAGGCTCCGTGGCACGGCAAAGGACATGCCTGCCGACTGACACGACAGTGGCAAGTGTGGCTGGAGGCTTCGCGGGCGTGGCAGGGGCTCAGTAAGCACGCGCACTGGGATGGGATGTGGATGGCGGGGCCACGGCTCGCGGAGCTGCGGGGACAGTGACAGAGGCAGGAGAGCAGATTATCCGGGAGACCCTGTCCTGCAGACGGCCCTGTCAACACTGACCTCACCCCAGGAGTCGCACAGCGCAGCCCCGGCCAGAGCCTGGCCTCGCTCAAGAAGCCACCAATGCCTCTCCCCCTGCCAGCCCCGCTCTGCCCGCCATGGCCGCCACACAGGGTCACCAGCTGCCGGCCTTTCTCGGCCCCTGCCGTGAGGCACACAGGCAGCTCATGTGGAAGCCAGATGTGAGGCGGCCGGTCCCCGGTTCTGGAGTCCTGGCCGCCGCAGCTGTGGGCAGCGTGGCGGCCCCACAGGAGCTGCTGCACCTGGCAGGGACGGTTCCCAGGCTCCTCTCGGCGCTCTCTTCTGCAAGTCGTTGCTCCGAAAGCCGTCCAACACCTCCTGTCCCGCTCCCCCTCAGTGGCATGTCCATGGCGCAAACACGAGCAGCTTTCTCGCACAGGCCAGTCCCCTTTCTTGTTTCCATTTCCCACATTTTTATTAAAAAGGATTTCAAGGATTTTTATTGGATATAAAAAACAGCTATAGACAGGTGCAGGCGTTGCAGGAGGGCAGAGCCAGGCAGGGGATTGGCGCCACACTGGTCACTGGGACCACACTGGTCACTGGGACCACCATCTGTCCCCGCCCCCCCGCCCCCCGCAGGGCTGGTGAGGATAGACAGTGGTCATTCAGGGCCACCGGGCTGACCCACCCCTCGTCTGGCCCGAATGGATGTGGTCACTGCCGGTGGCCCGTGGCCCGAAGGGCCTGGTGACGCTGGCACTGAGGGTTGCTTCTGTCACACATGTGGCCCGCCTGGGAGCAAGTGGGTGGTCTCTGCTGATGAGTTTCTTGGAAGTTCGGGGCGTGCGCCGCAGGGCCCATAAAATCAGGAACTGAATCTAAGGGTAGAAAGGGAATAACCGACACTTTTAAATAAAAATATTACTACGAAGTTTAAACACGCTGCTCTCACTCCTAAACCCTTCTCTGCGGACATGGAGCATGACTGGGGGGGGGGGTCGGTTAGCAGGCAAGACGAGTGCGTCTGCCCCAAAGTCGGCTGGCTGCGCTGTGGGAAGTCAGGACTGGAGAGAGCGAGACCTCTGAGACAAAGCTCATGTTACCAGCTCGATTGTCACAGCAACACTAGGAATTACGGCTAATTCTTCACTCAATACAAGAAAGTTTTAGCCGAGAAGCCTAGACAAGAGAATTGATTATATACACTTTCTTAAAATATTAAAAATACCATTTTAATGTATATTAAATGTTGTATATTTTTAAAAGACTTGACACTATGTATCTGTGATGCACCCAAATATTTGGGTGAAATTATCTTTTTATTAATTTCTGAGTCAGTTTACGGACACAGACACAAACCGTGCTGTCACGCGGAGCGCGGCACACGCCTCACCTTCCTTCCTGACGAGACGCGGCTGAGACACAGCTTGGCCCCGTTGTCCACACTGTCTTTGCCCCAGTGGCGTGTCTCCACCGCGTGCGGGCTCTCATCCGCGTTCTGGCGGGGCACACGGTGAGAGCAGCAGCGGTGGGGTCACAGAGCGCGTGCAATTCAAACTCAGTCAGTGGTGCCATCTGCCCCCAAATGCCCGTCCCGACGCACTGGCCTCCGAAAGAAGTTGCAGGAGGCGACCCCGGCGTACAGCTCGTTCCCGCTTTCCTTTCTCCTCCCCCAGAGGGAAACCCACGTTTTCTGTTGTGATCGCCTATGAGATGTGGCTGTTTGTCAGCATTTATGGGCCATGTGCATTTCTGCTTTTGTAGATTTTCCTGTTTATTTGGCCTTTTCCTTGTTGACGGCATGTGTTTTCTTTCTAAGGTGTAGGGAGTGTCTTTCTCCTCTCAGCAGAGGGGCCTCGCTCTGCAGCTGCAAGGCCCACACCACTGAAGCGGCAAGGCCACCTGTGTCCGGCTTCTCTGTGCCACGTAGAAAAGGCTCCCTACCCCAGGGTCGTGAAGAGACTGTCCTGCTTCTCCCGCCTTTGAACCCTTGTTTTCTCTGCTTCGGCCTCTCACCTCTGTGGAATTTAATTCTATAAATGGCACAGTCGGGGATGTGGGGCGTGCGGACCCCTCTG
>NW_024423675.1:70272552-70347577 GCF_017311325.1 Ursus maritimus
GCTTCGCGGGCGTGGCAGGGGCTCAGTAAGCACGCGCACTGGGATGGGATGTGGATGGCGGGGCCACGGCTCGCGGAGCTGCGGGGACAGTGACAGAGGCAGGAGAGCAGATTATCCGGGAGACCCTGTCCTGCAGACGGCCCTGTCAACACTGACCTCACCCCAGGAGTCGCACAGCGCAGCCCCGGCCAGAGCCTGGCCTCGCTCAAGAAGCCACCAATGCCTCTCCCCCTGCCAGCCCCGCTCTGCCCGCCATGGCCGCCACACAGGGTCACCAGCTGCCGGCCTTTCTCGGCCCCTGCCGTGAGGCACACAGGCAGCTCATGTGGAAGCCAGATGTGAGGCGGCCGGTCCCCGGTTCTGGAGTCCTGGCCGCCGCAGCTGTGGGCAGCGTGGCGGCCCCACAGGAGCTGCTGCACCTGGCAGGGACGGTTCCCAGGCTCCTCTCGGCGCTCTCTTCTGCAAGTCGTTGCTCCGAAAGCCGTCCAACACCTCCTGTCCCGCTCCCCCTCAGTGGCATGTCCATGGCGCAAACACGAGCAGCTTTCTCGCACAGGCCAGTCCCCTTTCTTGTTTCCATTTCCCACATTTTTATTAAAAAGGATTTCAAGGATTTTTATTGGATATAAAAAACAGCTATAGACAGGTGCAGGCGTTGCAGGAGGGCAGAGCCAGGCAGGGGATTGGCGCCACACTGGTCACTGGGACCACCATCTGTCCCCGCCCCCCCGCCCCCCGCAGGGCTGGTGAGGATAGACAGTGGTCATTCAGGGCCACCGGGCTGACCCACCCCTCGTCTGGCCCGAATGGATGTGGTCACTGCCGGTGGCCCGTGGCCCGAAGGGCCTGGTGACGCTGGCACTGAGGGTTGCTTCTGTCACACATGTGGCCCGCCTGGGAGCAAGTGGGTGGTCTCTGCTGATGAGTTTCTTGGAAGTTCGGGGCGTGCGCCGCAGGGCCCATAAAATCAGGAACTGAATCTAAGGGTAGAAAGGGAATAACCGACACTTTTAAATAAAAATATTACTACGAAGTTTAAACACGCTGCTCTCACTCCTAAACCCTTCTCTGCGGACATGGAGCATGACTGGGGGGGGGGGTCGGTTAGCAGGCAAGACGAGTGCGTCTGCCCCAAAGTCGGCTGGCTGCGCTGTGGGAAGTCAGGACTGGAGAGAGCGAGACCTCTGAGACAAAGCTCATGTTACCAGCTCGATTGTCACAGCAACACTAGGAATTACGGCTAATTCTTCACTCAATACAAGAAAGTTTTAGCCGAGAAGCCTAGACAAGAGAATTGATTATATACACTTTCTTAAAATATTAAAAATACCATTTTAATGTATATTAAATGTTGTATATTTTTAAAAGACTTGACACTATGTATCTGTGATGCACCCAAATATTTGGGTGAAATTATCTTTTTATTAATTTCTGAGTCAGTTTACGGACACAGACACAAACCGTGCTGTCACGCGGAGCGCGGCACACGCCTCACCTTCCTTCCTGACGAGACGCGGCTGAGACACAGCTTGGCCCCGTTGTCCACACTGTCTTTGCCCCAGTGGCGTGTCTCCACCGCGTGCGGGCTCTCATCCGCGTTCTGGCGGGGCACACGGTGAGAGCAGCAGCGGTGGGGTCACAGAGCGCGTGCAATTCAAACTCAGTCAGTGGTGCCATCTGCCCCCAAATGCCCGTCCCGACGCACTGGCCTCCGAAAGAAGTTGCAGGAGGCGACCCCGGCGTACAGCTCGTTCCCGCTTTCCTTTCTCCTCCCCCAGAGGGAAACCCACGTTTTCTGTTGTGATCGCCTATGAGATGTGGCTGTTTGTCAGCATTTATGGGCCATGTGCATTTCTGCTTTTGTAGATTTTCCTGTTTATTTGGCCTTTTCCTTGTTGACGGCATGTGTTTTCTTTCTAAGGTGTAGGGAGTGTCTTTCTCCTCTCAGCAGAGGGGCCTCGCTCTGCAGCTGCAAGGCCCACACCACTGAAGCGGCAAGGCCACCTGTGTCCGGCTTCTCTGTGCCACGTAGAAAAGGCTCCCTACCCCAGGGTCGTGAAGAGACTGTCCTGCTTCTCCCGCCTTTGAACCCTTGTTTTCTCTGCTTCGGCCTCTCACCTCTGTGGAATTTAATTCTATAAATGGCACAGTCGGGGATGTGGGGCGTGCGGACCCCTCTGTGCTGTCTGACAAAGCCCCGTTCTCTGGAGTGGCCGTGGGGAGGGCTGCACAGCCCTCAGCGAGTGCGTCACAGAGGGTCTCTGGTGCCCCCTCAAGATCCCAGACACCTGCCATCGTGTCTACCTGCCTGGACCGCCCACAGGTCCCCACAGCGAGCGCTAGCCTCTGGGCCCCGGCTCTCACCCCTCCGCAGGGCCTGAGGACTGGGGACCATGGAGGCACATACTCTCCTTCCCCTTGTGCATCTCACACCCTGTCGGGCAGCTGAGCACAAGCGGGCTGCCGGCCCTTCCCCGGGAAAGGACACTTGGAGGTGAAGGAGAAGGCTGCCGACAGTTGGGTGTCCAGGTCACCAAGTCTGCTGCACCTGCACATTCCTGCCTGGCGAGGGGCACACAGACAGACAGAGACAGACACAGACGAGCAGAGCACGAGCAGGGGCGTGTGCCCGCAGACGGGAGGCAGCAGCTGCACATTACCGGTCCCGGGCCCTAGGAAGTTTTGTGTGGACGTTTCTGGTAACTGCCTCCAGTCCTGCCCACCGGGGTGGGTGCGAGACCTACGTGCACGGGTGGTCTTGTGTCCCCATCAGGCATCGCCGGGACTCCAGGCCCCAGGCCACCCACCCGGCCGCAGGCTACCCACCTCCTCCTTGTGCTCAAACCGAGCTGGTGGTCCTCCCCGTCCGGTGGCGGCACTCAGTACTGCCCAGGCCGCCTCGGCCATCGTGCCGTGGGTGCTGCACTACGGGGGCTCATGGCCCAGCCCAAAATCACCATGCGTGTGTGCTTTCTGCTTGTCTTTTGTTCTGACTTTGTTGTCTGTGTGGGGCCAACTAGTTTGTCAACTAGAAATCAGCACTGTAGATGTCACTGGCTTCTTCATGACCATGGACACTGATTTCCTGTCCCTGCCTGGGACACTGATGCCCTAATAAAGTGGTCCCCTTGGCTTAGCCCAGGCACGCCCCCATTCCATGGTGACCCAGAGTCACCCCCAGGTCCTGTGCTGAGGTGACCACCACAGCCTAGCAGACAAGCCAGGAAGGCCCGGCTCACGCCCCTAACCCGTCGTGGGCTGCTGCACCAGTCTGAACGTTTCCCCTCCCCAATGCCCTCCGTGGCTTGGGCGAGAGTGGCCCAAGTTCGCCCACTGCCCCTGTGAGGCCTCCCTCCAGCACTGTGGTCCAAGGGCTGGCGGGAGTGACAGGGCTGCTCTCCCACAGCCACCTGCCGAGACCCCGACCTGGAGGTGCTTCTCTGTGCCCGCTGCGTCCGCAGAACTTGGGGAGCAAGGGCTTTGCCAGGACCTGGGCCACGGCAGGCCGCCCTCCGCTCTGGTTCAGCCAGGACTGTGGAGCAGTAGGACTTCTGCCCCGGGGAGCCGGTCCCACCGCTGGGGTGGCCGCTGCGCACGTGGCCTCGCCTGTCACCAAGCCCCGAAGAGTGTTTTCTGCACTAGCGGGCTTTCGGTTTTTCACCACGTTTATGGGGTGGGTGTGTTTTTCTGGGCAATTCCCGAGATTGCTCTTGGCTCCCCCTGACCTTCCCCTGGCCGCACACCAAGATCGCGGGCCGTCGGGGGACGAGGGCAGCCCCCCGCGCCTGAGCGGTTCTGCTCTGCCCTCTCTATTTTTGTCCTCTGGGACCTGCCTTCAGGAACAAAACGTGCCAAGATGGCTTATAATTCGGCTCCGTCCTTAGTCCCTGGACAAAGTTGAGTAGAATATTGGGGTTGGCAACGCGGTTTTCAGGAGCTTTTAATGTCCCTCAAAGGAAAAGCCAAAGGCGTTTGGGATGCGGCCAAGTGGGGAGAGGGGTGAAGAGGGCGTCAGGGAGGCCGGAGGGAGGCGAGCGGAGGGCCGGTCGTCCTCACACGCACACCCGCGCAGCCCCCTTCCGCAGACTCTGCCCGGGGCCCGGGGCCACGTCGTGTCCATCTCTGTCCTGGAGCAAAGCCGGGTCCTGGTCTCCGGCCCACGAGCGGCAAGTTCGCTGCGCTGAAGTAAACAGAGCTGGTTCACTCTTCAAATCTGGACCAGCCGCCGTGTTACTCAGACCCTGCAAAGCTGTGAGGCGCGGAGGCAGAGTCCAGCATGTCTGCGTGAGGAGATGCCATTGCTGCGGGAAGAACCCCCTGGACAGGGTGCCGGTGAAGGCAGGTGACCAAGGGGAGAACTTCGGCTCCCGGAAGTGAAAGGTCCAGCGCGCGTCTGTCAGGACTCGGGGCTGGGCAGCTGAGCAGAGGGCAGCTGACACAAGTCTAAACACTCACACCGGGGGAGCACGGGCCCCCCTCCCTGAGCTAGAGGGCCCCTCCTGGAGCACACTGACCCATAGCATTCTCAAATGGTCGTGTTCGATGGTTACGTAAATCCAAGAGTGACAGAGCCATGACGGGTATTTAAGGAAATCTGGGTCCTTCCTGGGCTGTCCTGAGCTGAGATTTCCACAGTAAGGGCTTGTGATAGCTGCCTCAGTTTCCCTGACTGTGTAGCAAACTACTACATGGGCTGAAACACACCATGTTGAGTCTCAGGTTCAGTGGTTCGTGGGTCGGGAGTCTGGGCAGGGCTCAGCTCGGTGCCCTACTCACAAGGCTGCAGTGACGGTTTCGCTGGGCTGGGGCCTCACCCCAAGTCTGCCATGCAGAAGGACCCCCTCCAAGCCCCTCAGGTTGGCAGGATCATTTCCCGGCATCCGTAGGACCAGAGGCCACCTGCCGCTCCTTGCCACCCGGGCTTCCCCATCAGTGTCAGGGGAGTCGTGTGCTGCAAGGCGCCTCTTGCCTAACCTGAGCTAAGGTCCGCAGCACGCCTGGGCCAGCCCACACGTACAGCGAGGGCCTCAGTCGGAAATGCAGGTCTGAGCCAGGAAGGCCTGGGGCTAGTGTGTCCCTGGGGTGGTCTGCAGTCCGCCGGGGAGCTCTGTCATCTGTGCAATGCTGGGCAGATGTCCACAGCTGCCCAACAGTCAGGGAGTCTGCTGTAGCCGTCGCTCTCCGTTCTGAACAGCCTCACAGTGCAAGACCTCCAGGGCTTCTCCAACATGCTAGAGACTCCAGCAGGGCAGCTTCCACCTCTGTGTCCAGCCTCAACTTGCCTGTGTCTGCACGAGGACCCCTTCCCCTCCCGCGTTACCAGCCGATCTCAGAGGCTACATTCTGTGCTTGCCCGTCCTGTCTGCTCGTGGCGCCCCACTCTGTCCCCGCCACGCCTCCCTGACCCGCTCCCCTTCCTGGCTCTCCCTCCCCACCCCCGGACTCCTCTGTGCAGGTCCTTCGGGCTCAGACCTTAATCCTGCCCCCAGCTGCCTTGTGCTCTTATCGTGATGGTCCTGCTTTCAGATTCTGTTTTCTCCGGCTCTGCCGCCGATGCTGATTGTCCTGAACAGGAAATAGACTTTCTTTCTCTCCCATTATCGGCTTTGCCATCACGCTGGTCTTTTTCCTGTTCTGAACAAAATTTACTGCATCTCCACTGCGCCTTTTCCCCAACTTCCCTGCCTTTGCAAAGTTAATTGCAACCTTTAACATCGAACAGTCTGAAAAAACACACCTTCTTCGTTTTATATCCCACCACATCCGCACTTCTCTGTAAAAATATTACGATAATTTAGCTCCCTCCTTCCCTTTCTTGGCACTTGTGAGCTGGGAAGCGTGGGTTCTCACCGCTGCTTCTCAGGGGAGCAACAGAACCTTTCCTGGCTCGCCCGGACTTCTCTGCCATCAGCCTCTCCACAGCATGAGCCTGGTGTCTAGCTCATAGAAAGGTGCCTCCCTAAACACCTTCCATCACATAAAAGCCCTCTGCCCCCAGCTGGGCGCTATCTGCATGCTCCCATGCTCCAGTGGGAACTATAGCGCAGGGACTGGCAGCCGGGCACACGAGTGTCTGAGGAAGGCAGAAATGGGGGGGGGGGTCCAGGGCTGGGGCCACCAGAGCCCACAGACTGCCATGCGGAACTGAGACCATGCCCCCAGCCCCCGGGGGGAGCTCCGAGACAAAGGGACCCCTTCGGGGTGCACCCCACCGAGGACTACCCTGGCTGCGGTGGCCCCAGGACAGGGAGCCCTGCCCCACACCTGCAGGTCCCGGGGCCTCCAGCTGTAAGCGGCAGCTAAGGGCTTTGAGGGAGAGGGGCGGCTGTGCAGCCTGACAGACTTCCGGAATCCTGTCCTGGACACTCACACTGACCTGGGAGAGACCCCACAAACATCCCCTGCCCGGAGCTGGGCAACATCTTCAGTGCTTCTAGAAAGTAACACGAGCAAACCAGAGGAAGAACATCAGTTTTTGCAGAATTTATGGAAAAGTGCAACACTCGGGGACACAAGGGCCACAGCATGGACACTCGGGCAGCAGTGGCCAGACGGGGCAGAGCCCTCGCTGGGAGCAGGATGGGGGCAGGAAGGTCCCCTCCTCCCAGGCAGAATCACAGGCAAAATGCCTTTTTAGTGGTGTTGCTCGGGGGCCACTCACGGCACCAGGCACTCTGCGGTCAGTGGAGCAGCTAGCTCTCCAGAGACGTGCAGACCTTGTCTCAGCGTGTAGTACAGCTTCTGGCTCCTTCCCAGCTGCCCAAGCCGGTGCTGCTGGCTCCAGAGTGCACCTCCCAGATTTGCCCTTGGTTTCTGAAACAGGGGCCCCTCCTCCCTGCTGCAGCCCTGGCTGTCCCTCCTATGTCTGGGCCCCACAGCTTTCCCGCTAAGTTCTCTCTAGTCCCAGCTGGCCTAAGGCCTCCTGATGCAACCTGCGCAGTGGTCAGAAATGCACATCACCTAACCACCTGCACCCACCCAACCCCCTCACCCACCCAACCACCTGCTCCCACCCAACAAGCTGCATCCACTCACCCACCTGCACCCACCTACGAGCTGCACCCACCCAACCACCTGCACCCACCCAACCACCTGCACCCACCTATGAGCTACACCCATCCAACCACCTGCACCCATCCAGCCACCTGCACCCATCTAACAAGCTGCACCCACCCAACAAGCTGCACCCACCCAACCACCCGCGCCCACCCAACCACCCGCACCCATCTAACAAGATGCACCCACCCAACAAGCTGCATCCACCCAACCACCTGTACCCACCCAGCCACCTGTACCCCCCTAACCACCCGCATCCCATGTAACCACCCACACCCCCCTAACTACCTACACCTCACCTAACCACTTGCCCCCCACCCAACCACCCGCACCCACCTAACTAGATGTACCCCACATATAACCACAGGCACCCCACATAACCAAATGACAGAAAAGTCAGCTAGTGTTTCCAGAAGACCTTGTTCCTAACATGAAACGAGATCCCTTTTCTGTGCTTTTCCAATTCTTTCTGTTTCAGAGGGAGAGGCCTCTGTTCAGGGCTGAATTTTCTAGCACTTTCCAGCTTCCTCCAGGCCCCATGGTGACCTGGGCCCGGGAAGGGCCTGTCCTGACGGGTTTAAGTCTGTTTTGCGTCGTGCCGGCTCAGATAGCTGTGGCAGGTTGGTCTGGACAGGACTGGTATGTATGTCCTAAACTTCAATGAACAATCAACCACGTTCAGATTAAATAATATTTACTGTGTGCCCCTCATGTAACACTCATATGTTTTATTTAATATCTCAACTACGCTCTGGATGCATTTCCACAAACAAGGAGACAAGGGTTCAGACAGAATCACATGGTGGCAAATACACGCTGGGCCTGCCCTTGACCCCATCCTTCCCAGCTCCAGGCTTCACTCCCAGGGGCAGATTGGGATGGATCCTGCCTCAGTCACTGCAGATGAAGAATCCTGACCTCCCAGGCCAGGCCACACGGCTCCAGGTGCCCCCTCCCCACCCAGAACCTTGGTCTCCCACCTGTAGAATCAGACCCCGCAGCAGCCAGGTTCCCTCAACGCCACGGGGTTCCCACAACTCATCCCCAGGTGAACAGGTCCCTGAAGAGAGGGAGCAGCGGCCCGGTGTCCCCTCGGACTCCAGTGGCACGTTAGGGCTGAGGGGCGGGCATCCTGAGGACACACTACGTGCTGGTTGCGGGCACACACACCGCCGGGGATGCTACAAGCGCACGGTTGGTTCCCTCACTTTGGACGAGGCCCGAGAAGCTTGAGGACATTGCTCGGGGTCATGCAGCTGGCTGGCAGCAGGCGGGGAGTCGGACTGAGGTTGACTAAGTTCATCCCCATCGCCCTTGGCCGTCTGCTTGGTGGCAATGCCGACTCTGGTGCAGCGGCTTCTTGTCCCGATGGAGCCGCAGACCCGGCTGCTCGCACACAAGCTGGCAAGTTGTGGCAAGAACTCTCCCGACATCAGTCTTACCCCCGGGTGGACTGTCTTACATATGCGCACCTCGAAATCCAGCCGGCCCCCCGGAAGACCCCGTGACAGAGGGTGGGAGCAGTCCAGACACACTGAAGGCTCCGGCCTCCACGGGGTGGGCACTGGCATCGAGCGGTCTGGTCGGCACGGATGGGGGGTCAGGGGCTGCAGGAAGTAGGGAAGAAGGGTCCAGAGGAACTGCCACTTCGAAGGCTGAGATGGGCAGGACCAGCTGACTGCCACAGGACAGTGGGGGGCAAGGTGTCCCCAGGAGAAAGTGTGCGGGAGTTCAGGGTGGGGGGCAGAAACATCAGCCGCGGGACTTGGGGCCGTGTGTGGCCCCAGGCGAGGTGGCCAGCGGGTCTGTGGCTGCTCTCAGCAGCTCCCTGTGCAGATGCTGCGTCAAGGGTTGGGCCTCGGAGAGGAGTGCGGGCCCGTGCCGAGAGCGCCCGCGAGAGGCTGGGGGGCTTGTCTCTGTAACGCTGGTGGTGCTTGGACACCTTCTCCGGCCTCCTGGGTCAGGCTTGGGTCCAACTCTGCCAGGTGATCTTTTTTTTTTTTTTTAAAGATTTTATTTATTTATGTGACAGAGAGACAGCCAGCGAGAGAGGGAACACAGCAGGAGGAGTGGGAGAGGAAGAAGCGGGCTCCCAGCAGAGGAGCCCGATGTGGGACTCGATCCCACAACACTGGGATCACGCCCTGAGCCAAAGGCAGATGCTTAACGACTGAGCCACCCAGGCGCCCCTCTGCCAGGTGATATTGAGAGAGGCCACGAACTGACCTGAACGAGGTTCCTCCCCAAGAGACGTGGACTCATTCCGTGCAGAGTCTCACGTGGGGGAGGGGAGCGCCCGCACAACCCAGACGCCCCGCTGCTCTGATGCCCCCAGGGCCCCTGGGGAAGCAACAGTGCAGACGGAGACGCCTCGGTCTTCCAAGGTCACGCCACCTGCCCACCTGTCCTTTCTCACCAGAGACTTCCTCAAACAGGACAAGCGGCACCAGGCGTGAGAACAGGGAGAGGGGCACAGCAGCCAGACGGCCCTGGAGGGGCTCCCACACCGCACGCACGGGAGCTCTGCTGGCCTCGGGCTGCACCCGTGGCCCTCTCACTGCCCTGCACCCCCAGAGCCGCTTCAGTGTGTGGTTTAGCTTGTGTCACTTCCTTTGGGACGGCTTCATCCTGTTCTCGTCTATGGCCCTTTCCCCATCCTTCCTGAGCCGTCCTCTGAGTCTCCCCGCCCATGGCTGGCCGTGTCCCCTGGAACCACTCACCACCTACCCAAATCTCACCCCGCACCTCTGTCCTTGCTGGCCACTGTTCTCTTCTGCTGTCACCCGGGAGACAAGGAGGAAGCACGACCACGTGCCCTGCTGTCCGTGGACTGGATGCGTGGTGACCGTCCCCGGCACGCTTTGTGAGGAGAGCACAGGAGCCGTCTGCGGACCCTGAGAGCCAGCAGCGAGGTCTGCGCCTCGCACACTTACCCAGTTAGTACCTTGTGCTGACGGAGAGCCCACCTGTGTGGTGGGGGCTGGTATTGTTCGACGGGACCTTTGGCTGCCCTTCACGCGTTGGACTGTGGACAGCAAGGCTGCCTGTGCCCTTCCTTCCCAACAGAGGCAACACAGGCAGGGCTGGTGTCAGAGGGAACAAGATGCAGAGAGAGTGCAGGTGGAGGGGACGGGGCCTGGCTGTCCCCTGGGAACCCCCGAGAGAAAGGCGAGGTGAGGTGCCCGCCGTCCTGAGCTCTGGCCTGCACAGCATAAACCCACCAGAGGAAACCCTGTTTGGAAAGAAGCAGGAGAGTTCTTGGGGGGGGTGCCTTGTGAGGCTGGGGGGTCTGGAAGCACGTGCACCCCTGGGGATGCGGCAGGCCTGGGCCTTGAACCCAGGGACACCAGAAGTAACAAAACCATCAGTACCATTAACAACTAGGGGCGAGTCTCTTCTCCCCCTGCGTCCTGACAGCCGCCCGTCTGCCCTTTCAGACACAGAGAACCTCGGTGATGGGAGCTGGAGCTCAGAGAGAGGGGACAGCCAGCCGAGAACAATGTGGGACTGGGGCCTGAGGTGAACCAACTCCTGGGCATCGTTGCACCTGAGTAAGCCCAAAGCCACTGTCCTTAACCGAGTTGGTTGTAAGGTAAGCTAGCCGGGCTATAGAAGGATCGGGCTGGATTATAAAATAACCTGATAGGAAACAAGGGTCACCGTCACCAAGCAGCCTGTGAGGCTCCCAAACCGTGCCGTGGGGCGGTGCAGTGAGGGCGTGCTGGGCAGCAGGAACCCCAGCAGGGGACACCTGCCTCCGGCCCTCAGGCTCGGTGAGCATTCTCTACCACTCACCCGCGGGTGCAGCGCCCTGTCCTTCCCCCGCCTCCCCAGAGAACTGCAGGTGCCTGGCCCCTGGGAGCTCCCACCCCGCCATGCACAGACCGGCGCTCAGGTTACCTGGCCAGGATCCCCGCAACCCCTGCCTCACGGGCACGGAGGAAGGGGCTCATAGGGGTCCTGGAGGATGGGGCCTGACCGGGGGAGGAGAGACAGGGTTTGCAGGGGTCCCAGGGGAGAGGCCCTGAATGGGGGGTGGGCTCTCACTCTCAAGGTTGCTTTCTTGTGTCCTCAGGTGTCGCCTCACCCCTGCCAGGGGCTCCTTCCTGGGGCTGCCCTGCCTGACCTCCTGACCCCCTCTCACCTGTGAGGCCCCTGCTCCCTCCAGAACGAAATGCTCACAGAGCTGGGCTGGTCCCCATGCAGGCAAGCACAGATGAGTTCTCCCACTCCGTGCCCAGTGTTCCTGCAATGGTGTCTGTTCCCCAGGTCACCAGACGGCGCAGAGGGGGTCACACTCTGACCCTCTCCTGAAGGCCGAGCACCTCCTGTGTCCACACTCGTTTCTCCAGTGGCCCGACCTTGCCGCAGAGCCTGAGCCTGAGTCCCCCCAGCCTGGTCCAAGGTGGGCCTGTCCTGGGCTCCCAGCACGGAGGTGAGGCCTGGCTTCCTGCACGTCTGGGAAAGACGCCCCCTCCCAGCGCTCTCTCAGGGGCCTGCCCTGAACGCCAGTTCTTCCGCTCTGTCAGTAACGCCCAGCGCTGACCGACAGGGCCTGACCTGGTAATCCCCCTTCTTACGGCAAAAACTACTGAAATGGTATAAATTTCCCCTGAATTATCTAGGGCTGTCAGCACGTCATTTATAAGGTCCTGCCTTGTCGGTGACGAGAAAACAGACCATAGACCAGGGGCCGGTTTGGTGGGCAAGTGAGAATGTTGTTAAACCCCATTCAGATAAAGCAGGCAGGGTGAGGAGCCAGTAAAAAAATTTCCTACAATAGCCGTAGCATGGACCAGTATGGACCCACGTTCGTGTCCTTCCTCCCCTCTGGGCAGTCTGAGGACACTCAGAGCCAGCCGCTCTTCACCACCCCCCCGCCCCGGAGCCTCTGAGGGGGCCGGGGCACCTGCCCGGCTCAGGGCTCTGCCAGCAGAGCAAACTGGTTCCCCCTCCTTGTGATTGGCCTCTCTGGGACCAATGTTCTTGGGCTCCGTGAGGAAGCCTAGGCTTCGAGAGTCACTGACAACCACCAAGGCCCCCCAAGCACACAGCCCGTGATTGTCCACTTGGCAGGGTGGTCTGCTCTGTCCACAGCAAGCCCCCAGCAGGGAGGCCTGGGGCCAGCTTCCTGCTCCAACCACCGAAACCAAGGCCTAGGGCTTCCTCGTGGCCTCCGCACGGTGAGGTAGAGGTCCTGCCCTGGACGTAAGGAAGGTGGGTTCCGAGGGGTGGGTGCCGGCGCCACTGCAGAGCCCCTCTTCCACACAGTGCTGTGTGGCTCCATCCATCTTCCCGGCCTTCCAGAGCGAGCCGGGGCGGGGACGAATCGCAGGCCGCTGTCTGTTGTGCATTCATAAGGGGCTGAACAATTACTGCACTTGAAGGGACCCTATCATCAGCGAGAGGAAAAGACTATTTTCTGTAGCCTGTGAATTCAGCTTTTATGACTGAATGACAACTTGAATCTTAAAGCCCTAATCATTACCATTTGCTTCCTAAAAATAACTGTCTCCCTTGTCCATATTTAGAACAGAAAACACTGAGCTTGGGAGCCAAGGCTGGAGGGAGGCCCGGGAGGAAGGCGCCTCTTCCCAGGGCCCTCCAGCACCCCCCCCCCACTGGCACTTAACCCCTTCCTGGCTATGACCGGCCCTCTCTGCTCCCCTCCCTGTGGAGGCGGAGGCGAGGAATGGAGAACAAGGCCACCTCAGACATGGCCCGAGGGCCTGCGCAAGTCGCCAAACCCTTCTGGGCCTTGTTTTTGAGCAAGCAAAATAAGGTTCTGGGAAATTCTGCCCCATGCAAGTCCCGTCCTGGTGGAGACGGAGCTCCCTGGGGTCAGGAGCCTCTGAGGCTCTGAGGTGCAGCCCTGGGGGGACCCCTGACAAAGGCACGCGTTCCTCAGGAGTGAGGCCACACGAGGCGTGGGCCTGAGGGTGAAGTTCTCCACCAGGGCTCCTGAAGGCCATCCTCGGGGCACCCTTGCTGCTTCCTCTCCACAGTGCTGGGCATGAGCACGGCCCTCCCCAGGAAGCAGCCGGGCTGACTCACAGCGATGACTCGCGGCTCTGGAATGGGCTGTCATCACAGGTCTGCACCTTCCTGGCAACAGGAGGAGGACCAGGCAAGTGGCCTGGACTGACCAGCACATGCTCCCACCAGGGCAAGGGAGGAGCCCTCGGGGAAGGACCCAAACCCAGAGGAGAGTGGCCAGCACGGAAAGGGCATGGCAGGAGGGCAGGTCAAGGAGCCGGTACAGGTCCTCCGGCTGCAGGGGGCACTGCCCGGGGGCGGGGGTGTCACAGGGATGCGGCCAGTGTCCCTAGTGCACGCACAGTGAAGCAGGAGCACGCAGGAGCAGGCGGTCCTGGCACAGCAGCAGGCTGCCTGCCCGCCCGGAACGACAGCAGAGACCCTGCCAGAGCTCGGACGTCATCACGGGTGAGTGGCGGGTTGTCAGTGGGGAGTTAATACCGCTCCTGCTTTTCCACCGGCCCAGAACCTGAGACAGCCACGGCGCGGCAAGGCCCGTGGGAAGTCTGAGATGTCGCCTTCTACAAGCAGGCTGCAGAAGCTGCCACGGTCCAGGGATGCTTGCAGAAGGCGGGAGACCCCTGGCTCAGGCATGAAGAATCCACTGCGATTCTCAGCGTTTTCCTGTGCCGTCCCCCCAGCCCCTTTCCCGCACACGCTGTAGCAGGCCAGGCCACACCTGCACGGACATGCTTCTAACGCGCGTTCTGGGAGAGGACCCGGGGCCTTGACAAACACGCCTGGCCTTGCTCTCCGGGGAGACGCGCGCCTTGAAGGCCTTCTGTCCACGCGAGCTCCTTGAAAGGTCGGGCCGGAGGGCAGAAACACCGACCCCTGGAGCACCATCTCCCCCAGGTCACTGTTTCCAACACCGCACGGAAACCCCAAACGTAACCTGCAGGCACAACGGCACAGAGGTGTTTCCACAAACTCGGTCGTGCCCATGCGGTGAACTTTTGTACATTCACAGCCCGGAAATGTCATCAAAATCCACTTGGAAGTGAAAAAATAGGTTACAAGTTTATGCCACAGATTTCCACTTTGGAAGGAGAACAGGGACACACAGAAGCATCGAAAACAAAACCAAATGATAACAAGAATTACCTTGAGTAATGGGTTTACCTTTTGCCTATCCATATTTTATATGCTCGTAAAGTACATTAAAATGCATTAATTTTGGAAAATTGGAAAAACTAGGTAAAAAAAAGTGAATGTCTTTAAAGACAGAATGCAGGTTCTCTCACAAGGATGGCACCATCACGCCGAGGACATGGGGACACCGGCCTGGCCCGCCCTCCGCCTCACCCTTTCCACAGCTGTACACCAGGCTCCAGGGTCAACCCCGGACGAGACACTGAGCAAAAGAGGTGACAACAGTCGTCAGCCACGCCGGGGCCATTCAGAAAACACTGCTCCTGCCAGCGATGGGGACGGCCCCTGCCACATGCACGCCTTCATGAGCGGTACCCTCCTCCAACATGCGGCCCCGCGGCCTGGAGCCCCTGCACAGGGGACATGTCTCCTAGCTGCAACCCAGCACGTTGCCCGCCTTCCAGGAGAGTGGGGACAAAAAGCAATGTTTCTTCCATGCCCAGCCGCTCATTGTCTAACTGCCCACAATCATTTTCGCTAAGCACAGACCCGGGAGCCCAGAATTTAGAAGAAAATGCCCTGAAGATAGAAGAGGGGGTAGCGAGAACTTTACTGGGAAATCTTAGGATATTCACAAGAGATGGAAGTACCTCCCAGAATTTGACTTCTAGCTGCTGTGTCATTTCTGTGAGGTGCTTGGCAGAAGAGAGGGAGGAAGAAGACAAGGAGGGATACTGAAGCCCCATTCCCTCCACATTCCATCCTCCCTCTGGGCAGCGCCACCATCCTGGCTCCTGGTGGCCCCACCCCCTCGACCTCCTCCAGTAGACCCAGGTCTCTGCTCCAGACGTCTTTCCATACTGTGTTCCCTCCAGTCTGCTGTCTTCAGGATGCAGCCAAGATCAGCTCCGTGAGAGTCTGAGGCGTCCTTCTGATGCTGACGCCTCCTTCACCGACCCCCAAGCCCCCTGCGGGTCCTGGCCACACTAATCTCTGCAACCTGACATCATATAGTCGTGTTGTCTGCTTTCTCAAATGCCTTCAGAGCAGCCCCACTTCCTGCCGTAACCGATGCTTTTCACTGTTTCACGGGGGTTGCAAGAAGGGCTGGCACCTTCTCTGGGGCCGTCCAGCCCTGAGCCGCTGCAGCTCTGCATTCAGAGGTCATGAATTTAGCTCCTGATGATACGCTGTCTTTTCTTATGTAACGATTGTTTTCAGTCCCCATTCCAATCGGAAATTCCTCGAGGAGAAAGGCATATACATAGGAAATCTCAAAAAATACGTGTGAAGGGATTGGAATGGGAATGAAGTGTCAGGGAGTTGCCTCAAAAGCAGGGAAGCAGCATGAAACATGGCCCTGGCTCTTCAGAAAACTAACCAGCCACAAAAAGAAATAAGACTTTAAATCACATACAAATTTTGTACCTATTTGCTGAGAAAATGCAGCATCCTGGGTGAAAAAGTTCCGAAATAGATGAGGTTTTCCATCAGGGTTGGGGGAGGGGTGACCCAGTGCTGGAGGGCAGGCGGTAGGGGGGGCTCCAGACACGCCCATCTCCCCCGCTGAGGACCACTTTGATCCCCTTGTGCACCTTCCTGCCTGAACCCTGTTCCCAGTTCAATAAACAAGAGTGTGAACTACACAGATCCTCATCTTCTGGGCCCTTGGTTCTGCTGGGAAGGGAGCACACACTGACCCACTTCCCTGCTGGCCTGGGGGTAGTGGCCTCGGACGCCCGCCAAGGAGGATATGGGAGGCCGGTGCAGGGTTCCTCAGAGAGGAAGCAGGTACCAGCTCAGGAAGCCAGACAGGCTGCGGCTGATGGAGGGCAGGACAGCCATCCCAGGGCCCTGGACCCCGGCCGATAGCACGGAGGAAGGCGTCCCACACCAGGCAAACTTCTGCCTCTGCCGTGCTTCACGGTGGCCCCGAGCAGGACACAGGGAGAGGACAGAGGCCAAGCAGACCCAGGGAGTTAGTGGGGGGAGACGCCCCATGGCAGGCTGCAAGCCCCCCTTCCAAGACAAGACGCAGCCAGATGGCTGGGACTCTGACAGCAAGGACCCTGGGCCCCCAGCATGTGACCTCAAGGTGGAGAGCAGGCCTCCTTCACGTGCCGCTGTCCAGGATGAGCAGACAATGCACAGCAAGAGGCTGCTTAGCCCACGTGTGGCAGGACTGTCACCATGAAAGACGTCCGTGTACAAGTGAAGGACTTGAAAAGCCCTTAGTGTGTTTTGTGTTACTCCAACACTCGCAAAACCCTCAAGTCCAACGTAGTTCGGAGCCAAGGCCCCACCGGAGGTCACGCAGAAAGCCTAGTGGCAGGGAGGCCTCCAGGTGCCTCCCCCGGGGCCCTCTCCCCTTCACCCCCCCAGTCTGGGCCCCCGGCCCCGGGGTGAGCAGGCATGAATGGCAGGGCGTAGGCGCTCACTCTGTGCGTCCGCCCTTCCAGAGTGTGTGGGAATCCCCACCTGTGGTCGTCATGAGCTGGCATAGCAGCGTCGTCAGCGGTCCTGCCAAGCACTGGGCTCTGACCCAGACTTAGGAACCCTTCGGTTCCCTTAACCCCCACCTCATCCACGAGCATGAGAGGTCAGCATCAACACCTGCACCTCCAGTCTCGTGGGCGATCAAACGTCAGATGGGATGACCCCAAAACCACACTTCCACCTGTACATGGGTCTCTCTTAGATTCAAATCGGCTATTTTTTGTCCTTGAGGGTCTGGTGACCCAAGCTAGCTTTTTCCTGTCTTCCTATCCAACTGCATTAAAGGTTTACCCCTTGATGACTTCACCTCTCCTCAGCCTCCCGCCAGTGTGACCACGGCGGCGGGGGAAGGACCACTGAAACAGGCCACATCAGTGGCTCCAGAGAGAGGCTTGATGTGAGAGACATGTAAGACTACAACTCATGTAAGGTTTGTACATTCTCTTAGAAAGGTAAATGTGGACAATTCCAAACATTGGCAAGGATGCAGAGCAATGAAACTGCACGTCTTTCATAGAACCGTAAACGATAGCCGACCCAGAAAACCTTGGCAGTTTCTCATAAACTCCAAGAACCAACAATCCCAACCTGAGATGTTTATCCAAGAGCAATGAGGCTACGTGTCCACAAAAATACCTGTAGGAAAACACTCATAACAGCTTTATTCATAATAGCTGAAGCTGGAGACAGCCCACATGGCCATCTCCAGGACGGGGTCAGTGGGGTACGCCCACTCGACAGACGCTGCTCGCCAGGGACAGGAGCCCAGCTACTGGGGAACAATGTGGAGGAGTCACAGAAACATGCAGCTCTTACCTTTACGACCACACGCCCTCAGTTTACCCACTAGTACAAGCGGAGACAGACCTGTGCTAGAAAAGAATCCAGGAGAGTCAGGCAGAGATGGATGGGCAGGGTCGTGGGGGGCGTCGGGCCTGATGACGCCTGCTCCCCTTGTTCAGATCTACCTACCTGTGCTCGGCCACGGGCCTCAGCACGGGACAGCAAGCTCCGTGAAGACAGGCACTCTCGAAAAGCAAGCAGCCTGTGGTCTACCTCGGCCTCTGTTGAATTTTCAAGGCCACAGGCAGTCCCGAGGCTGGCTGAGGTTTCACTGTTGCAGTCTTCCTGCTGCACTGGAGCAAAGGGCAAAGGCCTCGTCCCTTTAAAATGCGTGCTCTGAAACTATCTGGTTCTGCACCAGCTCTGAATTGGGTTCACTGTTCAATTATTACAGCTCCAGGGATGAAAGACTCTGAGAAAGACCCAGATGGGTTCTGTCTTGCTCCACAAGATCACACTTCCTCACTGGAGTCAGCTCAGCCAGGGGAGTTGCTTTGGGCAATGAGATGCGAGGGCTGACGTGGACCACCTCTGGTGCGGCATTTACAAGCGGAGGACAGGTGGCCCACAGGCTCTTCCCCCTCTGCGGGGTTGATCTGCAGCACCCCAGAGAAACGCAGCTCCACCAGGCCGGCTCCTGAGGAAGGTGAGGTGGGACCATCGTGGCTGGACGACGACCCTCACAGAGCCTGACAGGAAGCCAGCAAGTGGTGTTGGAGCAGGGGGGCTCCAGGGTCTCTGGACCTCACAGCGTAACCTAGTCTATCCAAGGTCGCTAGACATCGCCACATAACCTGTCTATCCAGGGTCTCTGGACCTCACAGCATAACCTAGTCTATCTGGGGTCACTAGATCTCACAACGTAAGCTAGTCTATCTGGGGTCTCTAGATCTCACAGCATAACCTAGTCTATCCGGGGTCACTAGATCTCACAGCGTGACCTAGTCTATCTGGGGTCTCTGGACCTCACAGTGTAACCTAGTCTATCCAAGGTCGCTAGACATCGCCACATAACCTGTCTATCCAGGGTCTCTGGACCTCACAGCGTGACCTAGTCTGGACCTCACAGCGTGACCTAGTCTATCCAAGGTCGCTAGACATCGCCACATAACCTGTCTATCCAGGGTCTCTGGACCTCACAGTGTAACCTAGTCTATCCAAGGTCGCTAGACATCGCCACATAACCTGTCTATCCAGGGTCTCTGGACCTCACAGCGTGACCTAGTCTATCCAAGGTCGCTAGACATCGCCACATAACCTGTCTATCCAGGGTCTCTGGACCTCACAGCATAACCTAGTCTATCCGGGGTCGCTAGATCTCACAACGTAAGCTAGTCTATCCGGGGTCACTAGATCTCACAGCGTGACCTAGTCTATCTGGGGTCACTAGATCTCACAGCATAACCTAGTCCATCCGGGGTCGCTAGATCTCACAGCATAACCTAGTCTATCCGGGGTCACTAGATCTCACAGCGTGACCTAGTCTATCCGGGGTCACTAGATCTCACAGCGTGACCTAGTCTATCTGGGGTCTCTGGACCTCACAGCGTAACCTAGTCTATCCAAGGTCGCTAGACATCGCCGCATAACCTGTCTATCCGGGGTCACTAGATCTCACAACGTAAGCTAGTCTATCTGGGGTCCCTAGATCTCACAGCATAACCTAGTCTATCCAGGGTCGCTAGATCTCACAGCATAACCTAGTCTATCCGGGGTCTCTAGATCTCACAGCATAACCTAGTCTATCCGGGGTCACTAGATCTCACAGCGTGACCTAGTCTATCTGGGGTCTCTGGACCTCACAGCGTAACCTAGTCTATCCAAGGTCGCTAGACATCGCCGCATAACCTAGTCTATCTGGGGTCACTAGATCTCACAGCATAACCTAGTCCATCCGGGGTCTCTAGATATCTCAGTGTAACCTAGTCTAACCAGAACGATGGTCAGCCATTAGGGGAATATGAATTCAATACTATGAGGAAGTGTGTGTGTAGAAATCTGCAGACCAATGTCTTTCATGAGCATAAATGCAAAAATCCTCAGCAAAATATTAGCAAATAAAATCCAACAATAGATAATCCCACCAGGACCAAGTGGGATTTATCTTAGCTATGAAGGCTGATTCAACATTTGAAAATCAGTTAATGTAATCTACCACATTAACAGGCTAAAAAAGAAAAATCACATAATTAAATCTATAGATGCAAAGAGTTTGACAAAATCCAACACCCGTTCATGATAAAAACTCTCAATAAATTATAAATAGAGGCGAACTTCCTCAGTCTGAGTTTTTAAAATCTATAAAAACTATGGTGAACATCATACTTAATGGTGAGAAATTGAAGTTTTCCCACTAAGATCAGTTACAAAGCAAGGGCACTTGCTCTTACCATTCCTTCTCAGCTTTGTACTGGAAGTCCTTGCCAATAAAATAAGACAAAACAGGAGATAACAGGTAAACTGATTGGGAAGGAAGAAATAAGGCTGTTTGCTCACAGATGACATGCTCATCTCTGTAGAAAATCCAAAATAACCAGCAAGAAACCCCTGGAACTAATAAGCAAGTATAGCGTTAAAGCTACAAGTTTAATATACAAAAGTCCATCACCTTCCTACACGCCAGTAATGAGTAAGGAGGATTGGAAATGAAAGACACAATGCCTTTTACATTAGCACCCCCCAAAACGAAATGTTTAGGTATAAAATCTAGCAGATTTTGTACAAGATCTCTATGAGGACAACTGCAGAGCTCTGAGGAAGAAAATACACGAAAACTAAGTAAATGGAGAGATGTTGCATGTCTACAGATAGGAGCACTCGATGTTGTCCAGATGTCAGTTTTTCTCAACTCGACCTCTAGATTCAGTGCAATCCCAATCAAGACCCCAGCAAGATATTTTGTGGATATGGATGATCTTATTCTAAAGTTTATATGGGACAAAGACCCAGAATAGCCAATGGTTCAATAACAAAGGAGAACAAAGTTGGAGGACTGACTATGTGACTTCAAGAGTCACTGTAAAGCTACAATGATCAAGACATTGTGGTATCAGCAGAAGAACCGACAAGTACGTCAACTGAACAGGAGAGCGAGCCCAGAAACAGACGCACGTAAGTACAGTCGACTGATCCTTGACAAAGGAGCAAAGACAACACAATGGAACAAAGATATCTCCTCAACAAATGGTGCTGAACGCACGGGGTTTCCACATACAGGAGAAGGAATGTCAGCAAAGACCTCACGCTCTTCATGAAAATCAACTCTACATGAATCATAAACCCTAATGCAAAATGCAAGACTATAAAACTCCCAGAAGAGAACATAGGAGGAAGCCCAGATGACCTTGGCCGTGACGATGACGCTTTAGATCCAACAGCAAATTCATGTCCAAATTAGAACCTTCTGCCCTGCAAAGATGAAGTCTAAGAAAATGAGAAGACAAACTACAAACTGGGAGAAAATATTTGCTTAAGGGTATCTGGTAAAGGACTGTTATCCAACATATACAAAGAACTCTTAAAACTCAACAAAAAGAACACCAACAACTTAAAAAACAAGCCAAAGACCATCACAGACACCTCCCCAGGGATGATGTACGGATGACAAGTGAGCAAGCTCCACACCACCTGCCCTCAGGGAAATGAAAGCTGAAACCACAAGACCACCGCACACCTATTAACGGCCAGACTCCAGAGCACGGACAGCTCCACATGCTGGCGAGGATGCAGAGCAGCCGGGACGCACACGCGGTGCCGGTGTTTGGAGTGCAGGCCAGCACCCCACCGTGCAAGACACTTGGCAGTTTCGTGCAAAACGACATTCTCTAGCCATACGATGCAGCGGTTATGCTCCTTGCTCTTTACCCAAAGGAATTGAAAACTCCACACGAAAGTAAAAATACCATGTGTGATAGAACGGTGACTACACGTCATTATACGTTTATTCAAGCCTGTAGAAGGCAGGACAGCAAGAGCAAACCCTAGTGTAAACTATGGACTCTGGGCGACAATGATCAATTCTAGCAAATGCAGCCCCTGGTGAGTGATGCTGGTAATGAGGGGGCACGTGTGCACCTGTGGGGCAGGGCGTACATGGGAAACCCCTGTACCTTCCCCTCAATTTTGCTGTGATCTTAAAACTGCTCTACAACAAATAATCTTGGCGGGGGGCAACCCTAAGGCAGGGATCCACAGGTTGGAAGAGGTCTAGCTCTGACCCTGATTTATCTAACTCATTTTGTGAACCAGTTTAAAATACGCTCTCCTCCCCCACAAAGCCAGTATAAGGAGTAACACAAATCGATGCAAGTTGGCAAGAGAAAAAAGTTGGAGCTCAGATGGGAATGATTGGGCGAGTCACACTCCAGGGCACTTTCGCCCCTCCTGTCCACCCCCCCGCCCTCCCCCTCCTCTCTCTTCCTACTCCAAGTAAGACTGTCTGAGGAACATCATTTAACCTGAATGTTTTCTTTCAAACACGCTTGGGTTTTTTGTGTGTACTATATTTTTAATGAATTTTCATGAGCTATAGAACTCAGTCTGGTTCTTTATGTTTGGGATTCCGTTGACTTTGTGGATGGTTCGGTGAAAATCAGCCTCTAACGTGGTCAGTCATCGCATGCTCGGCTCTCCAGAGAGCACCCCTGAACTCTTGCTTCTTCCCATGCCCCCAGCAGAGCTCTGTGTTTCCCCTTCTCGCCACATTATTTCCTTGGGCACTTTAGAGATTTTGTTGCTATTGTAAATGCATCTTGTTTTCATTATATTTTCTACTAGGTTACTGGTATAGATAAACACTGTAAATTTTCTAAGTCTACCTTAAATTTGGCAAACTTGCTGAATTCTCTAGCTAATTCTAATTCATTCGTCTGTTGAGCCTGATGCTTTTTCCATTTAAATGATCAGAGTGCATGCACAGAAGTCTCCAGTTCTTGAGTCACTGTTTTTCTTCCCACATGACATCAGTAAGGACGTTTTGTGCTATTTTAAACAGAGTCGTAGTGGATCCTTAAGTCTTCTTTCCCACCTTAAAAGCAGTGTTTTAGTCATGATGATTTAGTTTACAGTAGATTTAGAAGAAATAACGTTTATAAAGTTAAAGAAGTTCTTTTTATTTGGCTTTGTAAATAGATGTTGAACGTTGTAACATCGAACATTAGAAAATGCTTTTTCTGCCCCTCTCAGGGTAACCGCGATTCTCTGTCGTCGGCACCTAGCTGCCAGGAAACGTCCTCGGAGAAGGGTTGGCGTCTGTGCCTGCGACAAGCATCGCGGCCAGGAGGCACTGGTGTGGGGCTGCCGATGAGGACGCGAGGAACAGCCCGCAGTGCCGAGGGCTGCGGCTGCCGAGCGGTGAGGCCGCGGACACGGGCAATGGTCTTCACCGGCCGTCTGGGGAGGAGCCAGAGGACAGAGAGCCACCCCGCACGTCCCTCCAGTGCTGCGTCCAGGCCCCCAACACACAGTTCCGTGACCCCCTGGCTTCTCAGGGTCTCTATGCCCCTCAGCAGGAGCCACCCAACAGGGACCTGCTGCGTCCAGCGGGGAGAGGTTTCCGAGCAACGTGGTCGGGGCTCTTTCTGGGTTTGTTTTCTTTTTTTTAAAGATTTTATTTATTTATTTGACAGAGATAGAGACAGCCAGCGAGAGAGGGAACACAGGCAGGGGGAGTGGGAGAGGAAGAAGCAGGCTCATAGCGGAGGAGCCTGATGTGGGGCTCGATCCCATAACGCCGGGATCACGCCCTGAGCCGAAGGCAGACGCTTAACCGCTGTGCCACCCAGGCACCCCTGGGTTTGTTTTCTTTTTTGAAGCTCTGTGTATTGACCTTAATTTTAAGATTGATGTGTTTCTTTAAAATTGTAAGTTATGATGTTAGACTTCCTGCCCTACCCCTTTAAATGCCCCCTATGATGAATAAATATTTTTATAATCTACCAGCTGATTTTGTTTCCCAAGCACTGAATGGTGGTCCTTAAAGAAAAAGGAAGACAGCCGAGGATTTGCCCCTTAAGAGGTGAATGTGCTCCCCGCCTGCAAGGAGATGCGGCCTTCTTTGGAGAGAGGCTTGCCCTCTCTGTATCGCTCCGGGATCATGGGCTCCCCCCCTCAGCCACAGGGTGCTCAGCAGGGTTTAGGACCCGGCCCAGCACATACAGCAAACATCCGAAGCAGAGGCCCTCACGGTAACGGTTTGGTCAGAGAGGAGGTTTGGTCAGTGAAAAGGGCCGCGGATGGGGGCCAAGAGAGCGCCATCCCCACGTCTGCTGCCAGCAGCCTCACACTGCCCCGGGGGCCCTGCTAGGGCCAGGCCGCAGTGGCCCCCCAAGTCTGCGGGGCACAGGCCACTGCTGCTACTCCCCGAAGTCCCTTCCTTCTGGCCACGCGGGGGACAAATACAGTGTTTACCACACGGAGTTGCAAGGATGACAAGAGGTGTTTCTGTGATGTGCTTAGCACTGTGGACTCCCACCGAAAGGACCACCAATGGTTGGCCCAGAGCCCCACCAGAGAAAATGAAGACCCTCCCTGAACCCACGTCACGCTACACGGCCCTTGGCTCACCATTTGCTTTACTCTAGGAAAAATGGAATTTAATTTCATTTTTATGCAAATGTCCAAGTGCTAGGACCAGTCACAACATCATGTTTCTGTAGCCCATTTTGACTCTTTCCAAATACTGCTGGCAGTGGGCCTCCTTCCACAACACAGCCCTGCGGGGGCTCCTGGGTGTCTCCAGCAGGCCCCTGTCCCCGTCGTTCCACAAACGAGGGAGCTGGGAATGGGAACGACTTGCCTGAGGTCACATTCGGGGAGCGGGTCGCCCACTGAGACAATGACGGTTAAAACAAAGTAAAGCAAGGAGCCCCGCCCGTTTCCTTATCTGTCCGAGGATCGAGAGGCTCAGACACGGCTCTTTCCCACTGGCTCATTAGAAATAGTACCCAGCCCGACCGAAAGACCAGAATCTCTCGGAAGCTAGAGAATAGTCAGGCTTACATCAACTACAGCAGGCCAGCTGCCAGGCTGTTTTGTTGACGGGAGTCACAGGGGGACACAGAAAACCCATCCCCAGGTGCCGAAGAGGCTGGGACACATGGAAGATGAGACACGCAGCACAGGGAAGATGCTTCACGGAGAGACCCGAGCGCTGCCCTGAGGGCACCGAGCACGGCAGAGCCAGCTCCAAGCGGAGACGTCCACGGAGCGTGAGGCCAGAGAAGGGGCAGGCACAGTGGAAAGCGTCATGCAGCAAGATGGGGGAGAAGGCCCGGCGTCCAGCACGGGGAGCACACACAGAAGCCAGCCCCATAGGCTGAGCTGAATGCCGAGGTTAGCCACCACGGGATGCCGGAACTCTGTCTCCTGCCCACAAAACCAAGTCCTTAAATCAGAGAGCCCCGCACAGGCCCCAGACGGCGGCTGATTACAGGCCGTGCACAAGTGGGTCCCACGATTTCATGCCCCACCCTGTCACGGCCAGTTCCTCCAGTCACCCGAGGCGGGAATTCCAGACCAGCCTCGGAAGGAGCCAAACCACCAGCAGCGGCACCGGGAGAGAACGCGGGCTAATCTGATGCAGACGGGGTCCTTGCGTGTGCGATCACGCGGTTCAAGAGCCCGCAGGCAGATCGGAAGCACCCGGCTTTATCAGAGGAGTTCATACAAGCGCCTTAGCGGCCCTGGAGACGAGCTAGCTCCAGGGGCAAATTCCCGTTCTCTCCAGTCTGAAGGGAATGCCACATCTCCCAGCAGGCTGGTGAGCCCAAGTGCAGCGGCCGGAGCCGCTGTGCAAACAGGGGGCTAAGGAGACGTGACCTTTCTGCTGGACGGCTGCCCCCAGAGGTGTGCGGCAAGGCAGCGGCCGCGGATGCCCCAGGGCAGAGCCACGGCAGGAAATGTAGTTTTGTGATGATGTTTCCATCGCAAGCCAATGCTCCCTTCCGTCTGCGTGGCCATGAAGTCCTCGTCTCAGACCTGCAGGTCCTGCCTCCTCCTCGCACGCGGTCTCGGCTCACTCCAACACTGTGACGGGGACCAGCCAAGGCCCTCAACCCACTCCCGGGCTCTGAACCCCAACACACTCGGCAGGAAGTTCCCATTTTCTGGAAATCTCAAACGGCCAAGAAGGTTTTGTAGAGCTTTTTTGTTGTTGTATTAGAAAACCTCTATATTTGCTTTTTCCCCAAATACAGAATAAGGTGAATGTCTCTCCTCCTCCTGGGGGTCTGTCTGGAGTGCCGTGCACGAATGGGGCCAGGAAGGAGCTTCTCCACTACACAGAGCCTTTCCCAAGGCGTGTGGCCTGAGGAGCTCCTCCAGCAGCCCAACAAGGAGTGAGGAGCCGAGACACAGCCCAGGGTCCGGGAGGGGCACCTCTTCTGCAAACAGCCCTGCGCCTCGTTCTCTTCTTCAGGCACGGGAAGCACACCGGCCTCACCAGCTCACCAGAACTACCAGTGCTCCTGAGACCTGCGTCCTGGGTCTGGCTGGAGCCTCTCTGTCACCTGGTGAAACAGAAATCAGACGGAGACGTAGGTACAGATAGGTTCCGTGAGCCCGTGGGCCCGAGTGGCTTACCCGGGGACCAGAATTCGGGCCACGGTGACAGCCAGCGTCGTCTGCAGAGAAGCTGGTGTCATACGGATCACAGGAGGTGCTGGTGTTGCCCAGATGTGCCTCAGGAAGCGAGGCACAGGCCCCAGACCGCTGCCCAGTGCGCCTGGAGGACCACAGTCCCCGCGTCTCACACCCAAGTCCCAGGGAGGCCACGCCTCGTGGACCCGTTTCTCGACCACACTTCTCTTGGACTCTGCAGCCCCGGCTTCTGTCCTCCAGATGCCTCAGTTCTTAATTGTTGGGCTCAGACTAGGGGCAAGGCCCCGGCCTGTTTCCAGGCATTCAATCACCCATCCACCTGCCATCTGGATTCCACCCCCACCCACAAGTTAAGGCAAACTCATGACCCCGTGGCCCACGTCCTTCCCCAGCTTCTCCTCTTCACAGCCCCTCCTGCAGCACCTTGTCCCATGTCTGTCCTCTCTCCTTGTCCCTCACCCTGAACCTACTCTCTGCCTCTCTCTCTAGTGGACCCCACGCATGCCACCCTCAGCCACCACATTCCCATCCAGGAACAGCCCTGACCCTTTGCACGACCCATGTCCTGAGCTCTCCAGGCAACCCCAGGCCTGCAGATGTCCAGCTGGCCTACCCCGTCCCCAGAGTCCCTGTGCCGGCCCGCTTCTCACTGCCCCTCAGCGTCAGGACAGGGACGCCTGCCCTCCTGCCACTCCCAAGCCTGAGCGCTGCTTCCCCTCGACTTCTCTCTTACGAATCTGGCATTTGGTGCCTGGTGATTGTGCTATTTATCACAAGTTGTAACCCACTTAGGCAGGAGCCACTCTCACTCATCTTTCCAGAGCGAAGCAAATATTTATCAAGTCCAACAGAGTGCCAAACCCAAAGAATAATTTTAGACGTCCTTTTAAGACAGTTCCAAGCCCTGCCTGGGCCACACAGGAGAACGTCGGTTTGGGTGGAACCCACATCCCAGGGCCCCGCTGACTAGCCAGGGACCTGGGTCTCACCTCCATACTCGTGACCCTTTACGAGTTGGGTAAAGGTTGGACTAAGTCAGCACTTCCTAAACTTGGACGTGAGTCAGCTGGGGCTTGTTAAAATCTGGGGTGGGGCCTGAGACTTTGCATTTCCAACGAGCACCCAGGTGACGCCAGGGTGGCCCAGGGACCACACGTTGAGTCGTGAGGGACCTTCTAGAACTTTCCAGAGCTAACACTCCACAAGAGGCAAAATAAGGCTGTGTCCGGGGTGCCAGTAGAATCCTTGCTTTCAGGCCTGCTGACCTTGGGAAGCCATCGCACAGCCTAGCCCGCAAGGCCCTTACTGGAAACAGGGTCTGAAGTCTGAGCCTCGTTCTCACGGTTGCTGAGACAGTTATGCGAAGACAACTCACACAAAGACTGGCCTTGTGCCAGCTCAGAAACGCCTCACCCGGCCAGCTCTTATCTTGATTTCGGGAAATCCCTATCCTGGCAGCCTCCTTAGGGTCCCGGGGTCCCGGGGCACAGAAGAGGCGCACCCTCCTCCCCAGAGCTGGTCTCGGGGGCTGCCGGCAACTTCGGAGCCACCAGCCAGTGTCCTTCCTGGTGGCCTTCGGGCCAGCTGGGTGATGAGAACGTCCGTCCTTCTCCAGTCTACACTGGGGGCTTCCCTGCCCTGCAGCAACCCCATCCCGGGCAAGAGGTCAAGACCTGCAGGGACAGGAAGTGCAGAAGAACTTCTGTTGTGCACACACGCTCTAGGTTTTAAGGAAGATGAAATCAAACCAAACACCCGGTCCCGTGTTCAACACCTTTGAAGCACGTGGTTTTCACAAGGCAACGGTCCCTCCAGAGAACGTGTCTGACACCATCTCTATCCACCTACAAGAGAGCCAAGATGACCTCTGTGGTGCAGCATTAATGCACAGTGAAAGTTAGATGACAGCAAAATGTTCACAAGGTCCCACCTGAAGATCCAGGCATCTCCAGGGTGCCTTTGCTGGGAATAACAACGAGCAATCATTAAGCACCTTAGATGTCCTACCATGTGCATTGTGTAGGTTCTGGGGGCACAGACCACTGTGACATCAGGCTAACTGAGTCAGGGTGTCTCGGATCTAGTAGGCACTCAATAAGCAAGAGAACAGTAAGAAGGTATAACACTGAGAACAATTAATGTCTGCTGCTTAAACTGGAGCTTGTATGGTCCAGGCTGCTGTTCGGCTCTGCTGGTGCCCATGCAGTAGGAATGAGGGTGTTCCTCTCCCTGCGCAGAGCTGGAAGCTAGCAGGTGTCTGCTTCATGGCCCGTCTCCCGGGAAAGCGGGTATGATGTGGGTAGCACCTTTCTTCCCGACTTTCCCAGGATGGCCTGGGCTTCAGGCCGCCCAGAAAGGGCCATTGAGGCAGCTCAGCACACAGGGCCCCGGTGTCCATGCCCCACGCTGGGGCAGAGCTCCAGGCATAGCACAAAAGGGAATATGCCGTAAGGAAGGGACATCGGGTTTCCGGGACCCTTACATTCCACAGACTAGTGCAAACAGCATGGGGATCAGCTCCTGGGTTATTCAGGTGACAGGCAGCAGTTTCAGGAATCTGGCAGTGCCAGAAAGGGCCCCATCCTGAAGAGGAGATATGCTTTCTAAGGGTCAGGCTGGAGGCTGGGCCTGGGGTCAGCAGCAGAAGCCGCTGTTCTTGGCTGGAGCCGACTATTTTCCATTGACTGTGAGTTTTCCAAGCATGGTCCATGCACACCCCCGCAGAGGATATTTCTGTCAAATGCACTGAATATTGCCTCCCCTTAACCATCCGGAACGAGGTGCCCTTACCCCTCGGAACACCCATCCTCCCAGCTGCACATGCGGGGCTTTCCAGGGCGCAGGACCCAGCGTCAGGCTGGGCTGGGGTGGGCCCACTGCCTGCCTCCCACAAGCTGCTCGGAGCCTGCTTTGTGTCAACAAGAGTGAGGTCAGGCTGAGCCTGCGGCTTTGGAAACAAGCTGCCTCCAAGGTCCCGCCCCTTGACATCCCTCCAAGCCTGCCGCCCTTCTGGACAGAGCCAAGGTCCAGCCCTGCACTCGGCAGGGCCCCTTCCACCCTGTCCTTCCCAAGTGCACCCCTCAGTGCTCCCTTGCCGGGGGGCGAGTTTCCTGCTGTTCTCAGTACCAGCCTGAACTTTCAATGGTGCATCACTCATGACTTTTACTGCAGTATAGATCTGAGTAAGCACCCAGCCCCAGCACCCAGCCCCAGCACCCAGGGCAGCCCCTGCGGTCACACCCCCCACCCCACACCCCAACCTACTCTCTAGCTTTGACTTGTGTCTGGTTTGTGCAAATGGAATCCTTGCATCTCACCTTTGAGTCTGGATTCTTGCATTCAGCAAAAGGCCTTGCACCCCCTCCGCGCAATTCCCTCTCTGCCCAGCGACGCTTCGAGGCTTGGACCACGGTTGGTTTGTCCATTCACCCTTCGAAGAACATTTCAGTTATTTCCAGTTTTTGCCAATTGTGAAAACAAGGGCTGTAAATACTCGTGTGCAGGTTTTGGGTGAAGGTAAGGTCTCACTTCCCCAGAGTACAAGGTGGCCTTGCTGTGCCACGTGCAAGGACGTGTCTGATTCCGCAAGAACGGCCAGTCCACGCTCCCGCCAGGGGCATGTGAGTCCTGGTTGCTCTGCACCCTTGTCTGCACTTGGTGTTGCTGGTTTTTTTGTAGGCGCTGTAATGGGCACCTCCCTAAGTACCCTTGCAAGTGCTCATTCCCATCTTCACATCCTCTTAAATACTCAAGTATTTTGCCCATTTTTCATTGCTGGTTATTTTCTCGCTATTGGGTTTCGAGCGCCCTCCCCGCACCGGGCACAGAGCCTCGCTTACCTGTGGTTGCAAGTGCAGTGCCCTCCCCGCACCGGGCACAGAGCCTGGCTTACCTGTGGTTGCAAGTGCAGTGCCCTCCCCGCACCGGGCACAGAGCCTCGCTTACCTGTGGTTGCAAGTGCAGTGCCCTCCCCGCACCGGGCACAGAGCCTCGCTTACCTGTGGTTGCAAGTGCAGCCCTCCCCGCACCGGGCACAGAGCCTGGCTAACCTGTGGTTGCAAGTGCAGTGCCCTCCCGCACCGGGCACAGAGCCTCGCTACCTGTGGTTGCAAGTGCAGTGCCCTCCCTTTTGCGGCACAGAGCCTCTTACCTGTGGTTCAAGTGCAGTGCCCTCCCGCACCGGGCACAGAGCCTCGCTTACCTGTGGTTGCAAGTGCAGTGCCCTCCGCACCGGGCACAGAGCCTGGCTTACCTGTGGTTGCAAGTGCAGTGCCCTCCCGCACCGGGCACAGAGCCTGCGCTACCTGTGGTTGCAAGTGCAGTGCCTCCCGCATCCGGGCACAGAGCCTGCCAACCTGTGGTTGCAAGTGCAGTGCCCTCCCCGCCCGGAGCACAGAGCCTGGCTAACCTGTGGTTGAAGTGCAGTGCCCTCCCGCCCGGGCACAGAGCCTCGCTTACCTGTGGTTGCAAGGCAGTGCCCTCCGCACCGGGCACAGAGCCTCGCTTACCTGTGGTTGCAAGTGCAGTGCCCTCCCCGCACCGGGCAGCTACAGAGCCTGGCTTACCTGTGGTTGCAAGTGCAGTGCCCTCCCCGCACCGGGCACAAGAGCCTGCACAGTTAGGGTTGCAAGTGCAGTGCCCTCCCGCTACCGGGCACAGAGCCTCGCTAACCTGTGGTTGCAAGTGCAGTGCCCTCCGCACCGGGCACAGAGCCTGGCTTACCTGTGGTTGCAAGTGCAGTGCCCTCCCCGCACCAGGCACAGAGCCCGCTTACCTGTGGTTGCAAGTGCAGTGCCCTCCCCGCACCGCACAGCCTCGCTTACCTGCTGTTGGGTGTGCAGTGCCCTCCCCGCACCGGGCACAGAGCCTCGCTTACCTGTGGTTGCAAGTGCAGTGCCCTCCCCGCACCGGGCACAGAGCCTCGCTTACCTGTGGTTGCAAGTGCAGTGCCCTCCCCGCACCGGGCACAGAGCCTCGCTTACCTGTGGTTGCAAGTGCAGTGCCCTCCCCGCACCGGGCACAGAGCCTGGCTTACCTGTGGTTGCAAGTGCTCTGGCTTCTCTGTGAACAGCGTCTCTCACAAAACGGGAAGCTTTCATTTTAATGCAGCGTTTGTCTCATGACGTGTACTGTTGGTGTGACATTTGTTTAAAAGACTCTCCTTTGTCCCCTGAGTCGTCTTCGAGCCTCTGCCGGAATCACACGGCCACACCTGTGTGGGTCTGCTTCCAGGCCACCTGCTCGCTCTGTGGATCCGTGTGTCTGTCTGCCAATACTGTGCTCTTACCTACGACACCTTTTAATACTGCATAGTGTGTCTCCTTCAACTTTATTCTTCTTTTTCAGAATTGGTTTGGCTATTCTAGTTTTGCTGTTCCATGTAAATGTTAAAATCAACTTTTCTATACATACATGCAAAATCCATCTAGGATTTTTATTGGAATTGCATTAAATATGTAGGTTAACTTGGGGATAGTTGACATGATTCTTATGTTGAGTAGGGATGGGTTTCCCGGTTGACAGGTACGGTGTCTCTTCATTTATGTGGGTCTTTGATTACTTCCATTAGCATTGTGTGATTTTAAACATATAAACCCTATACGTGTGTTCTTAGATTTACAGCTAAATATTCCATGTTTTGGTGCTCTTACAAGTGGTATTTTAATTTCAGTTTCCGTTACTGATTGCATTACAGATTAGGATTGAGTTTTATACATTGATCTTGTGTTTTACAAACTTGCTAAACTCACAATTAGTTCTGGGAGATTATTTTGGGTGTGTTCTTCAGGGCTCACGTGTGGACTACCCTGCTGTCTATGCATACTTTAGATCTTCTTTTCCAGCCTGGACACCTGCTGCTGTGAGTGCTTCCAGCGTGAGGCTGACGAGGACAAAGGAGAGTAGAATCCTCCCCTTCTTCCCCGGCTCGGGCTGGAAGCATCGGTCTTTGACCATGAAGCATGAAGTCAGCCAGAGGGTTTTTTTGTAGCTGCCTGTTATGAAGACGAGGAAGTCCCCTACTGGTCCTGGTTCACTGAGAGTTTTTATCATGAATGGACGTTAAATGCCAGAAGCTTTTCCTGCATCAGCGGACACGCTGGTGCAGGTGTTCCTCCAACTGAATACGGCGGGTTCTGTGGGCCAACCACGGCTGTGCCCCAGCTGTGGGCTCCGGGGCTCGTTCAACATCCCGTTAGTGCTCTTGAGCCCATGTTCGTGGGGACACTGATCTGTGGTTTCTAACCCTGCCTTGTTGGGCCTCCTGTCCAGGTAATGGTGGCCTTACAAAAGGAGGTGAGTGGTTTTCCTTCCTCTTCTATTTTCTGGAAGACATTCTGTAGAACCGATGTTATAGTTTCTGTAATGTTTTGGTAGAATTTGCCCATGAAATCATCTGGGTCTGGAGTGGGTGGAGTGCCCCTCGTCACCCCCCTCGTGTCTTCAGTTCCGTACAACACAACACCCCTCCCTCGCTCCGATATTGGAGATGTCTTCTCTCTCTGTCGTTCCTTCTGTTCTTCTGTCAATATTGCAAGAGCGCCAGTTAATCATTTCAAAGGACCAGCTTTCAGGGTCATCGGTTTTTCTAAATTGATTTTATGTGTTCAGTCTCATTTCTGTTCCTATATTAATTCTTTGGGTTTACTTTGCTCTTTTTTCTGATTTATTGTATTTTACGCTTAGATTATTGTTTTGAGTCCTTTTTCCTTTATGACATGAGCGTTCAATGCGCACTTTCTCCTCAGCAGTGGCTGCAACCCATACACTTTGAGATAATATAGATTCATTTTCTTACAGTTTTCTGGGTATTTTTCTAATTTCTATTATTTTCTAATTTCTCTTGAGACTTCCTCTTTGAGCCAAGGACTATTTAGAAGTGTTCTGTTTGATTTTGAAGCAGTTGGGGATTCTCCCGTTCTCTCTTTGTTTTGACTTCTAGTTTAATCCCCTTAAGGTCAGAGACCGTGTGTGATTTCAACTCTGTTCAATATGTTACAGGTTTTTTTTAAAAGATTCATTTATTTATTTGAGAGCGAGCGAGCGTGGGGTGTGGGGGAAGGGCAGAGGGAGAGAGAGAATCTCAATCAGACTCCATGCTCAGCACAGAGCCCTGCGAGAGGCTCAGTCTCACGCCGAGATCACAACCTGAGCCAAAACCAAGAATCGGACGCTTTGCTGAGGGCACGAGCCAGGCGCCCCTCTTAGGGTTTGTTTTGACCCAGGCTACGGCCTCCCTTGACGGATGTCCCACCAGCACTCACATATCGTGTGTATTCTGCCGCTCAGGGGCACTGGGTCAATGCTGATCGGAGCCGGTTGGCGGTGTCCCCACTTTGTGCTGATTCTCTGTCCACCATCAGTTACGGGCGCGAGTGCGGAGGCCTCTGACTGTGAACGCACATCTGCCAGCGTCTCTCATCGGTTCCGTCCGTGTTCACTTCATGTACTTTGAACCCGTCGTCGGGTACACAGGCGGGATTGTTGTGTCTTCTTGGAGAATTGGGGTTTTGTTACCATGGGACGTTGCTCTTTGTCTCCGGCAAGTGTCTTTGCTGGGAAGCCTGCGCCGTCTGGTGGGAGCGCGGCCGCACCCGCGGTTCTCCTTGGAGGGAGCCGCCCCCAGACGAGGGGCGGTCCGGCCCTGTGGCACCCTCTTCCTAACGGCCTTTTCATTGATGTGTTTAGATTACTGATGTTTAACAGGACTCTTGATACAGTTGGATTCAGACGCACCAGTTTGCCACTGTTTTCAGTGTCTTTTCTCTGTGTCTCGTCCCTGCTGCCGCTTTGCTCACGCCCTGAAGTCCAGTTTGATTAGCGGGGTGTCTCTGTCCTTCCGTCCGGTGCTCGTCCTGGTCGCTCTAGTGATCACAGCACACGCTTGGCTTCCCGCGGTCACTCACAGTGATGATTCTGCCGTGGCCAGGGGCGCGTGGAAATCCTGTCGCCACACGTCTCCCTTCTCTCCTGCTTCCTGGTGAGTGCCCCCCCACGCTGCGAGCACCCCAGGGGGTCTTGAGTGTTTGCTCTTATAACACATATTCCAAAGAACCCCAGAGGAGGAGAGGAATGTAGTGCGTGCCCAGGTGCTCCGTGTTTCTTCAGGAACTGGGGTCCCAACTTCCTTCTGGAACAACTCCCTTCTGTCCGCGGTAACTCCCTGAGCAAACACGTCTCAGTTTTCCTTCATGGGGATTGATTCCTTTCGTTCCCGCAGGACCAGAGCTCTGCGCTGGTGGTTCCCCCTCTTGGCACTCGGGAGCCGCGCCTCTGCTTCCCCTGCCGTCCCAGGCCTCCGTGAGGGACCACCGTGTCCACAGCTTCTCCCCGCCGCTCTTCTCTGGCCAGCTTCCGGGGCTTTTGTCTTCAGTTTTCAGAAAACTAAATTATGGTGCATCTTGGTGTGCATTTCTTTGAGTTTATCTTCTTTGGAGTTCACTCATCCTCTTGAATGTGTAGATTTGTGTCTCTTGCTGGATTTGGGGAGTTTCCAGTCAGTATGCGTCCAGCCGGCAGGACTCTACAATGCCCAGTTCCTGTGCCCTGATACACAGCCGCTCCCACAGTCAGTCAAACATTAATCTGGGTGCCACTGGGAAGTGATTTTGAGATGGAATTAAGGTCCAAATCTATTGACTTTAAGAAAGGAAGATTATCCTGGATAAGCTTGACCTAGTCAAGTGAACCCTTAGGGAGGAAGTGGGTTCTTCCTGGAGGCAGGACAGGCTTTGACGCGAGGCAGCTGCCCGTTGCTGACTCTGAACATGGGCAGGGGCAGGACTGTGGTCCTCCCGCAACAGACGGCAGACCCAGCAGGCGCCCCGTGGGGAAGGGGACTGGGGACCGTGGCTGTGGGAGACCTAATGCTGCTGCCTGTTGCCACCACTCAAGGGCCCGTGCCTGAGCTGTTACCCGTCCCATCCATGGAAGAGTTCCATCTTGTTTGGTTCAAGCTGATATGCTCTTCATTCTCAAGTGTCCACAAGGTTCTTCTCTGCATCTTCTGTCTCTTTGCAGAGACTCAGGACCTTTCCATTCATAAGTGGTCATCCTCACTTGGAGAATTTTCCTAACGGCTATTTGCGAGTCTTAATCCCAACATCTCTGTTGGAGCTTTGGGGTCCATTGACTGTCCTTCCCCATGAATAGTTGTGATTTTCCTCGTTGTTCATGCACGGAGTACTTTTTGAATATTCTCTCATTAGATGCAAGCTCGTCTTACAGTCCTGCAGCTAGAGATCAGTCTGGCTGGATCTCCAGCTGCAAGTTCCAACCTCACTTCCATGGTTTGTGGCTCCAGTGTCAGCTTGGTGCTGACCAGACCTGCCCCATGCGCACCCCACACTGGCCAGGTGGGGTCACGTGCCCTCCTGAGACCTCAGCCCTCCAGACAGCGAGGAAAGTCCCATCCCCAAGCACTGGGCCCTTTGGGCTCTGCTGCTAGTGCAGCAGCCTCATGGGGCAGCTTGGGGCCAAGGCACAGAACACAGAAAAAAAAAAGGAAAATGGGGTGCACCCCTCCGAGTGGGCATTAGGGACCCCCTTTCCCACTCCATGAGCCAGGACCAGACCTCCTCCTGTGTTCACTCCATCTAGTCCATACCCACCGGGCTTGAGGCTACGTTCAGTGCAGGCAGGGACACTGGAGGGCAAGAAGGCAAACTCACTACAGTAAGTGACACTTTGGGCTCTGGTCTCCTCCAGGCTGTCTGCCATGACTCACTCTTCAGAGCCCCTGGGGCTGCTCCACACCCCTGTCAAGGTGGGCAGTCAGCGGGACAGTCAGGGTGAGGTGCAATCCCTCCACCTTCCCACATGCAGGTTTGAAAACTGGATTTGGATGGAATTGTATTATTTTCTCATTGCGAGTGTCTTTATTTTCAGTTCTGGTCAATCTGTAAGTAGAGAGACTCCAAAGGTTTCAGCTTGGTTTCTCTGTCTCTTGGGCAATAAACAGACATTCACATGTGTTGAAGAACAATCCTTTCTTTAACAAAATCCTGATAAATCCTTTTGTAAAACAAAAATCCATTTAATACGAGTAATCCTAGCTTAATCCATTTTGCACATTTAGACATCTGAGTTAAAGAAGGCTGAGACGATCGTCTTCCTCTGCAGGGACGTCAGTCTTTCTGGCTGAGACAAAGTCAATTTCATGCACATTTTTTAGTTTGTGCGTGGACATCCTATTAGGCAAGGGGGTATCCCAACAGTCTATAGCAGAGGTCAGAAAACTATAGTGTCTGAGCAAATTGGCCAGCAGCCTGTTTTTGTAAATAAAATACGATCAAAACACACATTTCTGGCAATGGCTGCTCTCAGCTACAACAGCAGCGCTGGATGGCTTGCAAAACTTAAGATATTTCCTCTCTACTCTTTTAGAGATAAAAATTTGCCAACTCCTGGCCTACAGAGTGTAAAGAAAGTAAACAGAATTCTCCTATCCAGGATATAAATACCTGATGAGCGTAGCACCTGCCTCTTAGTCCCACACCCAAGGCTGACACTGCTCTCTTGCCTGGGGCAATAGCCTCCCTCAGAACCCGGAATTCAGCACTCCAGGCAGCTCCAGTACGTGATTTAAAATGTACACGAGATGAAAACCAGGTGCCATGTCTACTCTAGGCTGTGGTTGAAAGACGGAATCTAGGCAACTTAAAAACAAAATCTACAAGGGATTTCCTCACCTAAGGTAAGAGCGGATGCTGATTTTGGAGCACAGGAAGCTGATAAAATTTGGGACCCCCCCCCTTCTTAAGAAAACTCAAAATTATGAGTATAAAATCACCACAGGGCCTCAGAAAGGACCTGTACAAATAAGGAACAAGAAGCAAAAACTTCCTCACTTGTGCGAGGCCTTGCAAATTCAAATGCTGGCCACCCCAAAATATATACTCGAACCCAGGACAGACACATGAGAATGTGTGTTTTATTGCTCATAATTACGGAAAAGTGAAAACGATGTGGCTATTTATAAAATGAAATACAGTGTAGCCTTGAGAGTTACGCCGGCCGTCTGTTACGATATTAAAAGATGTGCACAGTCATGAGATAGAAAAGCTGTAACAGAATGTCTAACATAATGCCATTTCTATAAAGGAGATAAACAATGTGTGTTTGTTCGGCAGAGAAAAGTCTGAAATGATACCCACCAAACTGTTAATAGCGATAGTTTGGAGGGTCGGGTGACACAGTATTTTTAATTTTATTTCTTTCAGAGTAGTTCAAGTGTTTTACACTGACCGTGCTTATCTCTACAGTCAGGAAAACAAAAAGTGAGACTATTATAGAAAAAATCTAGAAGTAATGTCATTTAGTAAACATTTAATTTGTATTTTACATGTTCACTAAAAAATCTGAAAGGACATAGACTATTTAAGAATGATTTTTTTTTTCCCTAGTGTGAGATTTTGGAGGATTTGAGTTCTTTTGCCATGGTCATATGTTATTTAAAAGAAATATTTAAAAAATGAGTGCCCAGATAATTACATATTAGAGGCTTAAATTCAATGGCAAATTTCCTCATTGTTATTCTTCTTTCAAAGAAGCAGATAACCTAAATTGTAGGGTGTGCAGTTTTCCATGAGCTCAATAAAGATATTTTCATTTTGGATAAACATAAAACGTGACATTTTATTTTTCCTGACTTGACCCCTGCAGAAAGCTGGCTCCCACAGCTGAGCTGAGGCAGAAATAGAGCTGGGGTCACACGGCTTCAATCATAGTTCTGACCGAGCGTGCAATCCCAACTATGAACATTCATTTATGAGGCAAAGCCTTGCACTGCTAGACAATCCATTTGCTCAAAAACATAGTCAGACGTTAATGAGCAGGCTACCAGGGGGCAGAGCCAGGCCTGAGAAGGGAAAGGGTGGCCCCAGAGCCGCAAGGAGACAGGAAGGAGGGTGAGGCCACAGGCGTGGTCGGAGTTCCCAGACACCCATGGCCCTGGCGGCGGTCCTCAGAGGGGCAAGAGCTGGGGTCAGGCCCTGTGAGGACTGAGGGAAGACCAGGCGTTTCTACAGACGGGGACGCACGGTGGGTCTGAGAAGCCCCCATTGGCACCAGAAGAGAACAGAGCCAGCCAGACCAGGTGGCTGTGGCCAGACCCCAGAGACACTGCCCGCAGAGACAGCAGGATGGGCCCACCTCTCTCGACAGAGGTCTGACCACACTTGGGGACACCAGGCCCACCCTGCAGACCCAGATGCCCTGTAGGGGCCTTTATGCTGTGTGACACCAGTGTGCTCCCCACAAGACACCCTGGGTGGCACGTGGACGGTCCCTCAGGGCTTCTGCTCTAGTGACCCTATAGTGGGAGGTGGAATGCACCTCCTGAACCCCATCCCAGGACCTACCCAACAGGCCCCACCTGGGGCTGTGACACTGACATGTCACTGTCAGGAGCCCGTGTCCAGGAGGGCAGTCTGTCCCCTCGAGCCAAGCCCACAGCTCTCAGAGCGAGGGGCGTCTGGGGGCCTGAGGCCAGGTGGTTCAGAGGGCTCTCCAGTACACAGCATCTCTGCTCTCGGTTTCCCCTGGGACAAGTGGGAGTGAGCCAGCCTGCTCCGGGAGGTAAGAAATGTTCTCTCCCAGGTGACCAGCCCACAGAGCTGTGGCCAGGGAGGGCTCCCTCTGCACACAGATGCGGTGCCACAGCCTTTCCTGTTTTCCTGATGCCCTTTCTTCTCCAGAATTCTCTGTTTTCGCATCTGTGGCTCTCTTCACATCTGGGGCCCGTGGTGCCCTCAAGAGAGCTCTGCAAAGGAGCCAGGAGCAAGGGCCGGGGCCAGCCACAGCCCCGAGTGAGGGGCCCCGTGTCCTCTGTCCACCCCAGAGCCCTGGGCATCCATTCACCCAACCCTCCCCGTCTCTCCCTGTCCCTCCTTGGGAACAGAACGTCGCTCACCCATCAGGGGCTGTCATGGAAACACCTGGGATCCAGACCTGGTCCTGCCTTGTGTGGCCTCTTGAGTCCAGATGAGCCTGAAGCCCCTGAGATCTGCGTTCTTGTCCCTCCTGCTCCGTTTTACAAGGTAGACTGGAGGGATGCAGCTCCGCTCCTCCATGCACATCTTCAGAGGCCTCCTGTCCCCAAACCCTCTGCCTGCAGCCTCCGAGCACACTTTCTATTTGCAGGGCCCAGCGTGGCTGGCTAGTGGGGCAGTGAGTGTGCTCTGAGCCGCACGCATTCTGGCAGGTGGCCCAGCCCGCTCTGGTGTGAAGTGCTGGCTGGCTGCCCCGGGGGAGCAGGGTGGCTCAAAGTGGCTCCCATTGACTGGGATGATTCTTAACTACAAACCTCTGCCCTCCCCTTCCATGGTCCCCACCCTGTGCCCGCCAGCACCAGAAAAGCTACTTGGAAGTCTGTTATAACAGGCTCTAGAACCAGGCTAAGAGGCGGCATGCTCTCCCCGTCCTTTGACATTGTGGCTGAGGGACCTGCTGGGCTGTGATACCTGTGCCTGGAGACAGGGAGACTCTCTGGGAGTCAATCTGGTGCCCCTGGGAGGCCCCAGGACGTGCACTCACTATTCAGTGCTCCCCTGCTCAGGAAACCGAAATCATGGCACACGTGAGTCGCCAGCAGACTATTGACCGAGCACGTAGTCACCCTAAGCCAGACGCTGCTGCTGCGCCGCGTGCTCACGGGATCCCACGAGGCGGGTGCTCTGCACTCCCTGCGCTGTGGGGGAGGAAGCTGAAGCCCGAGCCTGTGTCCAGCATCCCTGGGGAAGTGCCAGGAGGGACTTAAGTTACAAGAATCTAATGCCTAGTCAAAGCCTGAGCTCCTGGCCATCTGGGGGAGCTTTCGGAGCACCTGCCCCGACCTTGGGAACGCTTTCCCGGTGACGCGCGTGGCACGTGAGGCCGAAGCTCCGACGCAGGGTGAGCCCATTCGGCAGGACCCGGCTGGGGAGGCCCGTGGCCAGCCTGAGGCAGGCCACCACCCGCGGAGCCCACACAGCTCAGCAGAGCCTGGTTCAGCTCCTGTAGGAATCCACCCCACAGAAGAAAACCCAGGTTTCACGACAAACAGCCAGGGTGCATTGGGAGAGCACACTCACAGAGCCGGGGCTGTGGGGCCGGTGTTGGGAGGCCCAGCCCCGCAGGAGGAGCTGTACCTCCCCTTCCCAGGGCGTGGGGCCTAAGAGGAGCCGTGGCAGGAGCGCACAGTGGACTGGGAGCCAGGAGCACTGCAGGGCTGCTGCAGGCCGGTGAGCAGCTGTGGCTGGTGGGGGTGGTAGGAGCTCAGGAGTCTTCTCAATGCCTGTGAGGAGGCAGCTGCTATTTCCCCGGCGTAGCTGGGCCAGGCACGGAGCCCAGGCCTGACTGCTCTTCCGTCAGGCCGCAAGGACACCGTGGGGCGGGCACTTGATGGTGCCCCCTGAGAACACAAGGGGACCAAGAGTCTGGGTTGCCGAGTCGTTGTTGGGGGTCACACGGAGCAGGTTCAGCCCCCGTGCTCGGCCTGGGCCATCCCACCTGTGAGCCAAGGTGGGAGGCTGGCTCACACCTATTCCGGAACTTTCCAGGGCAGGAAGGAGCACTCCGCATGTCCGCCTGAGCCTCGTGGGGATGCCGCGGGGCCTCCCAGTGCTACCAGGACCTGCCTGTCCCAGCTATGCGGCAGGAGCCCCTCTGCGGAATTCCTTCGCTGTTCCCAAATGCGGGCCCCTCAGGAAGCTACAGTTCCTCGGCCGTGTCTTCCTGCCGGCACCAAGCAGCACCAGAGGCCTCCTCTCAGGTCAATGCTGGAAATGTACTGACACACCTCCCTTCAGACACCCTACGCCTGGCTTCATGGGGGCTTTCTCCTACCAAACCCCGGGAAGCCAGCCCCACAGGTCCACAACATGCACCTATGGGGAAACGCCCCAGAGCACAGGCCTGCCGCATCCAGAGACCATCACCTGGCCGCTGGTGAAACCTGTCCCAGGCCAAGGACTTGGGAGGGCCGGCGCCAACCCTGTGACCCCGAGGTCGCCTTGGGGCTTCACTCCGACCCACCCACAGCCTGAGCAAGAAGTGGACACTGGCCCCCCACCCAAACCTGAAGCAGCAGGCACTGTAACTTCTGGCTTCTCCTCAGCACTGTGCCACGAAGACGTCAACCAAACCACGAGGCCCACATGCAAAGTAAGTACTTTTGTCATAATTGTGATAAATTCCACATATAGGACGCTTTGTCTTCCTGTTTTTCTAGGTTAGGGGTCTGCAGACTCTCTCTGTGGAGAGCTGGACAGTGAATGCCTCAGGCCACGTGACCACCAGGGCAGCATGAGACAGTCGTCGAAAGCACGCAAATGGGGGAGCACGGCGGGGTTCCAATTGGACTTACAGAAAGAGGCCTTAAGTGGAATTAGGCCCCTGGGCTATCGGGCGCTGAGCCCTGACACAGAGGGGGCTTTGTTCCCCGATCTCATGCCGTACTTCCCTCCTGACGCAACGCCGAGACCTCCCCTTCTGGCCTGGCCGGGTGGGGTCTGCCGTGCCCCGACGTGCACGTGGGACAGAGGGGCACCTGCCCGAAGTCTGGATGAGAATGCAGCCTGTTAGCTCCACACCCAGACCAGGCACCCGGGCCCCTGAGTTCAGAGAGGTATCGAGGACAGCATCAACAGATAAAAGCAACTGAGGAAATGCAGACCAATGAGGATGGCATTTCTGGTCCCACAGGAGCTGTCAGAACACGAAGCTGGGCCTCTTCTCTTCCCTGGGGCATCTTTGTGCCCGGTCTCTGCCCAAACCCTGCAGCGCCAGGTGTGAGCTGACCCTCTTCTCTCTCGTCATCGCTGTGCAGGGCAGCGGGGACCCCTGACACGCTTGCACGGCTCTTGGCATGTCACCAAGAAAGCCTGTCTCCCATCTTCCAGCCACCGCCTCCAAGTCAGGCTCTCCCTCCGCTGGGGGGCTGGCTGGCTCAGTCAGCAGAGCACATGGCTCTTGATCTTGGAGTCATGAGCTCAAGTCCCATGTCGGGCATACCGCTTACTCTAAAAAAACAGTAATAAAATTCAAGATCTCCCTCCTCAATAAGGCCTTCCCCGTAGAGACTGGCCCCACCCCCAGATTGCGGGCTGGCGCCCTGTGTGTGTTCTGCTACTTGAGGTAGGGCGCTCTGGCCCTTATCCACCTGCTGCCCCGGCAAGGGCGAGGACCTCATCTGTCACTCATGGTTTTAGCCCCAATCCGTGGAGAACTCCAGCCACAAAGGGGGCACCCAGCACATCCAGGAGGTTAACGGATTCACCCCTTGTCTGGTTTCCCCCCGCTGGACTGTGCTCTCCACGTGGAAGGACTGTTGTCTTACGTAACTGGAGCATTGTTGACCATCCAGCTACTCCAAGTGCCATCCCTGGACCAGCGGCACCAACAGCAGGCAGAGCCTGTTACAAACACAGACCCGTGGGCCCTGCCCGACCTAATTCTAACAAGATCCCCAGGTGATGCAGGTGCTCCTTCTTGTCTGAGAAGCGCTGTCTGCAGGGTGCTTCCCCAGCCCACATGGGGGTGACATTGACTTACTCTCCATACAGGCAGCAACACCGAGCCCAAAGCAAGGTGCATAGTGAGTATCGGCTCCTTGGCAATGACTCTGCACAACGCTTGGCCCTCAGGGGCTCCGTGTGCAGGACCAGGTCCAGGCACCACAGGGCTCCCAGCATGGAAGACCACAGTCGTTGCTGAAATCTTGGCAAAGTGCAGGACCTCCTGAGGTCAGGGTGCAGGACCTCCGACTTCTATGCCCCTCGCGCTCTGGGTGGGCACGTCCCAAGGAGGAAGGCCTGGCTGGCGTCCTTGGCCAGTGCTCTTGGGGATTGTCGCCCGCAATGGTCACTTCGTACCCAACATTCCTCCCAGGTCTGCTGAGCTGTGCGATGCTGAGCCGCCAGCCAGCCGACACACTTAACTGCTACTCTCACTTGCATCTTACTTTGGAACAAGCTCCTTTTAAAAGTTCTCCTGAAATTTATGGGACTGTTTTCTAGTTTAGCTGAATGATATTGTTAACCAAGACTGTGGTTGAGAAATCATATGACGAAACCAGGGTAACTAATCTTCAACCAGGCGAGGGAGGCTCAGGAAGAAAAAGGACACCCCATCGGGCATCCTCACCCCCTGGGACATTTTATTCTAGGTGATTATTCTCGTGCCCCCTGACCTGACCTAAGACCTGTTGTTGAGGAGCAATAGGAAACCAGTGGGCCATAAAAAATGCACGAGTCCAGTCCTGAGCCCCTTCCTGCATCCTAAAAATACAGCCAATTCCTGCAGCAGCTATTTTGGAATGGGACAACAAACTGCTTCCTCAAGATGAAAGGTCCCCGATGCACCATAAACAGGATCCCAGACCCACCCTCCGGTCAGACTGGAGGTCAAGGCCCACAGGACCCCACCAGCCATGCGGGGACACAAGGAGCTGCCTTGAAAAGGGGCAAGAGGCAGGGAGAGAAGTGGTGTTTCTGGTTTAAGAAGTTTTCTTTGTTTTTAAATTCAAACTAACTCAGAGAAAGTGGGGATGAAGAAATACATACAGATGGGAAAGGAAGAACACTTGGGATTGGCATCTTGGCAGGGCCCCATCTGCACAGCCCTCAAGCCCCTTCCTCACCAGGCCGCTCTCCCCTGTGAACAAAGACCTCACTCTCAGTGCCTGGTCCTGGCTTATTCTGACCCAGAAAACCCGCTTGCTAGGAAACAGGGGAAGGGCACTGAGCAGGCCAGCCTCAGATGTGTGCTCCTCATGAGAGATCTCCTGAGTGCTGAGCCCAGGGCTTCACAAGGCCCATCTTCCTATGTTTCCACCAGACGTGGCCCCTGAGCCACAGGTAACGTGTTTCTTCTCACAGATGAATCTCTCTCCTGAAACATTCCAGGGCCTCCGGGATATGGATGTGCCTCTACTGGCCTCTGAGAGAGGGAGAGAGAACCACCCTGCTCAGGTCTCTCTGCCTTGGCTCTTGCAAACCACACGCATGTGCATCTGCATGGACAGTGGACCGAGACCCACAGGTCGTAGCCACACTTTCTGTTGCCCTGATGGTTCCCATTGCAAAGTTGGTTTGCTTTTCCACGTTCCTATCCTGCCATCAGAAGAGGCAAAATGGTGATCTTGGCCCCCAGATTCCCTGTGCACACAGAGAGCTCCTATTGGCCCCCAGGCCACCAGCTAGCAGGTGGACTTCCTGCATCCTTTCTGTGGATCCTGGGACGTCATCCATTACCAAACAAGTCAGGCCTCCCCTCCAGCTTCTCTCCCCTGAACCCAGTATATTTCAAGAAACTCCTTGGTCCCCCGTGCATTGCTAACCCTGACCAGCTCTCTCTCCACCCCCAGGACCGGGGTATGTGGATGTCATTCTCAGCACTGGATGAAGTGCACCAGCTTCCACTCCAGGTGTGATTCGTCTAAGGCAGGAACCCTTCGAAGGAAAAGGGTGTTACACGCAAACAATGAACCATGGAACACGACGTCAAAAGCTAATGATGTGCTGTATGGTGACTAACATATCATCATAATAAAAAAATAATAATAAAAAGAAAAAGGCTATGTACATAGATGCTCGTTGCAGCACTATAATAGGTAATGACTTTTAAAAGAAAAACATCTTAAAGGTTACACTGGAATTTGGCAATGCCAGTTATTGTGAAAATTCAGAATAGTAGGAATCAAAGTTTGATTTTCCAGAGAAGATAAAAAGTGGCTCGGTCCCATCTGAAAGAATGGAACGGGTCGCCTTGTCCTACAGACCAGTCAGGCCACGTGACCGAGACAGCACTGCCGCATAACTCGCATTCGCGAAGTACGATGCAAAGGGCACTTCTTGGTGGTCCTCCCTCCATCTCTTGACCCCAGTCCAACTGTAAGAAAAACATCAAATACAAATTTAGGAACATTCTACAAAACTCCTGACCAGTACTCCTCAAAACTGTGAAGGTCATAAAAAACGAAACCAAGGAAAGACTGACAAATTGCCACAGCCAAGAGGAGCCTGAGGGGACGTGATGGCAGTGCCGTGTGGCCAGTCCCTGGATGAGACCCAGGGGCAGAATAAGGACATTAGGGGAAAACACGTGAAATCCAAACAAATTCTGGAGTGTAATTAACAGTAACACACCAGCGCAAGAGTCTTGGTTTTGACAAATGGGCTGTGGAAATGTACGAACGTGAAAAGCAGGGGAAGCTGGGTGAGTTCAGGGAAACTTACCACCTTTGCAGCATTTCTATAAATCTAAAATTACTCAAAACTGAAGTTTATTTTTTTTAATGGCATTGACCTTATCATTAGCAATACTGGATATATAAAACAATACCTAAAAATTATGTGAAAACTTATTTCCACCAAGGATTTTATGTCAAGTGAACTACCAATGATGTATGAGGCTGAAATGAAGACACTTTCAACATGCAAGGAACAAAATATCGATCTCCCTGTGCACTCTCTCTCGGTGCACAAGTGAAGGATAGAGATACGGAAGAACAAATCCAGGAGACGAGCATGGACCCAGGAATTGCAATGCCCCCCAGGCTAAAGAAAGTCCAGGCTCGGGTTCTGCACCAGGAGGAGGCACAAGTCGGCAGATGTGCGTGCGCCTGTGGAAGGATCCCCGCCAGGCTCTGACAGGTTCGTAGGAGGACTTGGAGAAGCCGTACTGCTCAGTACAGAGAAATCTAAGGAGATAAAAACTGTGCCTTAATCATTAATCCCAAGAAAACTAAAAAACTAAAGGATTATAAGAAATGTGGTAACAGTACACTACTTGGCTCAGCAGTAAAAAGAAAAATCACTTAAGCTGGTTACTTATTGAAAACCATTATGTAACTATAGTGAGAATATGGCTAAAGGATCACATTAGTGTGAGAGAATTAGATCTTCAATCACATGAAGTGGAAATAAGCATTTGCTGTATAAAACGTATAAACAGCATACTCCTTTAAAACGGTTGCCTCTGGGAAGCAGAACTGGAGACGTGGAGAGGGGAGGCAGACAGAAATCCATTGCATTTTTACAGAATTGTTTCAATATTTTAAAAAGAAATTATATGGATGTGACAGGGCTAGTGTTGAGTTCTAACAGTTGTTAACAACAAATCCATTAGATTTTCCAGCATCCCGTTATGATGGTTGGTGCCCTGTAACTATTCTGCTGGCTGGTGCCTACTCTGATGGGTTTTTTTTAACCTGGTCAGTCAGGCAATAGCAGTGGAAAATACTGCACTTTTTAATTTAATTCTGAATTTAAAATACTTGCAGAGGGGCACCTGGGTGGCACAGCGGTTAAGCGTCTGCCTTCGGCTCAGGGCGTGATCCCGGCGTTCTGGGATCGAGCCCCACATCAGGCTCCTCCGCTGGGAGCCTCCTTCTTCCTCTCCCACTCCCCCTGCTTGTGTTCCCTCTCTCGCTGGCTGTCTCTATCTCTGTCAAATAAATAAATAAAATCTTTTTTTAAAAATTTATAAAAAATAAATTAATTAATTAAATAAAGTACTTGCAGAAAATAAATTTCTTTTCCATATGCAAATACATAAAGTGCTGGGGGAATACAACAATCGGAAATGTTTTCCTGTAGAAACCATTGTATGTTTTTAGCTGATTGCAGTGCCGATGTGTGTACTCCCCAAAAGGATGGTTTCAAAATCATTGATTTAAAGTGGGTGCCAACATTTCTCTTTATTAGAACACATTTTATATGGTGGGGAAAAAAATTGCACAACTCTCTGACAATGAACTCAGAGGCTTAAATTCCCTAACTTTCCTGTCCTCTGCCTTCTCCTTCTGCTCCCTGCCTCACCACCAGTTGCCTGTCTCGCCTTCTGTTCCCTAACTGCTGCTATTTCCTCACTCTCCATCTGTTCCCTCCAGTCTCCTGCTCTGCCTCACCTTGTTCTGCTGTCCACTGCCTTCCCCTCCAGTCCCCTAACTTCTCCTGTTTCCTACATTCTCCTCCAATTCCCCTACCTTCTGCTGCTCCTTAAGTTCTCGTCCTGTCCCTACCCTTTCCTCCCACTCCGACCTTCTCCACCTGTCTCCCTACCTTCTCCTCCTGCCCCTACTCTCTCCTCTTGGTGCCTACCTTCTCTTCCTGTTAACTACCTTCTCTTTTCTAAAACCGCCAACCCCTCCCACCCTTCCCCCTTAGCTGATGGCTATTCCCCCTGTGCTGAGGAATAATGCCTGGCATAGAGCATCCTGCAAATGTCCAGCTGGCTCTTAGTGGACAGAAGAGCGGGTATGAAGGGGGAGGGGAGGGAAGGGAAATCAGAACTCTCTTTTTGTCCTGCTCTTCTTCAACTTTTGATCATCAGGAAACAAAGACATCCACCAGTATCTTTGCTTTTGTTACCATAGGTCTTTTTTTGTCCATTTAATTCTGTTTTTCTTAGCACTTGCCTTTCCTGCATTCCTGACATGGGAACTTGCAGTCCACTTTCTGTCTGTGTTTTCAGTGACCACACTCCGATAACAGTGGTGAGTATGCGTGAGTCTCCTGAGGAAAGTGGGAGGGGTACTGCTCCTCTACGAAAGCCCCATCTTTTCTCCCCTTGTATCTCAGTCGTCTGGGCAGCCTGCCCACACTGGCCCCCAGGAGGAGGGAAGCCCACCTTCAGCCCTGTTCAGAGACCGAAGTCACCTGCAGCCCCAGGATGGGAGGCACGTGTACCTGGCGAGCCTCTCGCCTGCGCAATCGCAGAAACCCCCAGGTGAGCTTCTACTTCTATCCTGAATTCCTGCTGAAGGGGGTCATACGGTGTCTTCCAGAGTGCCTGAGGCACGTGCCCCAGGGAGTGGACTAGAACAAGGGTGGCTTGCTCTATTTTAAAAATGAACCAACAGCCAACAGGGCTCATCAGCAGTTCCCAGAAACCAGATGCTCTGCTTAGGAAGCAATGAAAAGGAAGGAAACTACGTGGAAGTGCCAGTCAGAGGGCCACGAGCCTCCCCAAGGGGTAGGAGGGATTTAGCCTGTCACGGCCTGCCTGCACAGTGAAGTCGCCTCTGCCCCACGCAGGCGTGAGGGTCCCTGCCCATCCTCTTCACAGGGAGGCCCCAAAGTTAGAGTGACACCTCCCGGGAGGGTAGGCGCCCACTGGCCCATGAAGCCCGGCCACCGCCAGCATGGGGGCCTCGACACTGAGGGAGTCCTGGCAGCCAACAGTGTATGACCAGATGAAACTACGGCAGACGTTCACCGTCCACGGGCAGCACCGAAGCCAAGGCGAGGCACCTCCACACCTCTGGGTGCCGCAAAGGGAAAAACAACACGCTCTTAAGAAAAACGTGGTCTGTCGCCTCAGGCTCTGGCTGGGGCGTCACACAGGTCTTACTTAATTCTTCTCCCAGGAGAGGGATGGCCTTCACGCACAAGGTGGCCGTGGTCCTGCCACTTCCTCTCCAGTGTGTGCAGGGGTGTGCCCACCCTGAGCCAGGGGCTTTCAGCAAGGAGGGCCCCTCTCCTTCCGGGTCCTCTGGGCCCAAGCATGGGGAGAAGCTGGGGTGGGGGTGATGGTACACAGCCGTTGGATGAGAAGGAAACTGCAAGAACACACCACAGGACTCCAGAATGTTCTGTGACATCACCCACATAATCTCCCCTGTGCCGTGAGGCCAGCCCATGACTCGGCAGTGACAGGCCTTCTGGGTGGGGTCCAGGGCCGTCCCCCGCTGGGAGGAGAGGCTCAGGTGACTCACCACCCACCCCCAGGAGCCCCTCCATGCAGAGACAGCACGCAGTGACCGGGGTGCGGGTGTCGGCCCTGCGGACAGGGACGCCACGACAGAGAGGCAAGTGTCCTTCGCGGTGTGTGAGCTCCCTGGTTCTACCGCGGCTGCTTGGCCATTTTGTAAAGGGGAGCGCACACAGAAAGAGGCAAGACGGAAAGATGCCGGCTTCCTGGCGGGGAAGGCGTGCGCCCCCGCGGCTGCCCCGGGGCGTCTCCGTGGCCGGGGCGCCTCTGAGGCCCGAGAGCCAGCGAGCAGCCCCGGCCGCCTCCCACGCCTCACCCTCTCCGCCAGGAATGAACGACTTTCAAGAAAATGGACTTCTGGCAGGGCCAAAATTGTGAAATGAGAAGAACCCTGGAAGTTTATTTTTTTTAAAGAAGAAATGTTTGTATATTTTTCTTAAAAAAAGACTGTGAGCGATGAATTCCCCTAAGGCAGTGCCACTTCCTGCAGGGGCGGCCGTGAGTGGCGGGAAACTGGTGGCCTTGCCCTTGGGAACGAATTGCCTAATTGCCTCCTGAAAGGTTAAAATGTGCAAGATTCGTGGGGAGCCTGGAGGAGACTACTGCTGACCAGGCCGGTGACGGCTGTTCCTAGACTCCAAGCTGTTTCCAGAGCTTGAGGCCGTGTGCCCAGAGCAGGGCTGCGCGGCGTCCAGCAGCACAGACACGGCCACAGCTGAGCGTTTAGCAATCCTAGGGGAGAGCACGGGACAGCGTTTAGAAGAAGAATTCTTTGGGGCTTGTGTATTTTTGTTTCTGTGGTTTCTTATCGCCGGGGCAGAGAAACAAGGGTGTGGGAAGGCACTTTTCCCCCTCAGAGCAGCCTAGGGGAGGCCATGAGCACCCAGCCGGGACGGCCAGCAGACACGGGCTCCGCTTGCAGCTGAGCCCGCGCCAAGTCAGCTTTTCTCTGCTCAGCGTGGCGGCCTGGGGGCTCTTCGCTCTCTGGCTGAGAAGCAGGGGCTTCGTTCATACAACTGAACTGTTTTTGATAAACACTTTTTAAAAAGCTAGGTTGCCCCTCCAATTGCTGTGCACACCCATAGACACCCCTCATGGATGCTGTAACGGCAAGCATCTGGGGCGGTTGGATCAGGACGGTGAGCGTCGGTGCCCGCTCACAGCAGGGACGCCTGCACGGGTGTCGGGCAGCAGAGGCCAGAGTGCCCCCACATGCAGCCTGGCTCAGCGACAGGGGAGGGGCGTGGACCCAAGGTTATTCCCGTCACACACCTGATATCAAGGGCTCAGCCCCTGCAGCCAACCTTGCTCTTCCTCAGCTGTCCCACGGCCTCTTTCTGTCCCCCTGCTTCCCAGGACCTCTTTGCCTGCAGGCACAAATGGTGGACATTTGGGTCAGCGCCAGGCTGCAGCCCCTGCAGGGAAAGTGGCCGCAGCAGATTCCCAACACGGCAGCCCTGACCAGCATCTCTACCTCCCCAGTCACAGGCCGCAGGCCCCACGTGTCCACTGCGCGCCAGCCACGAGCCCCCAGCCAGCTCAGGATGGATGGGCAGGGGTCGTTGAGGAGCTAACTGTCACCTCTCCCTGGGCCTTCAGCCTTTTTTATTTTTACATTTTTAATCGAGATGTAATTTACGGACAGCGAACGATGGGAAGAACAAAGGTATAACATGAGGGCTTCTGGGCCAGCCAAAGCGGGGGGCGGGGGCTGGAGAGGGAGGGAGAGACAGGTGGAGAAGGCCCAGCAAACGAGCCTTCCTTTAGAAAATACTTCATGTGGATTAAACGCCTGTCACCACCAGTGCTTTGGAGCCAAGAGTGTTCACTCCCTGCCCATCATCTGCTTGTTGCAATGCACTTAGGTTCTGTCTCTGGCCTATTTTTGGAGGCAAACCTCAGGCAACTTGGGGAGAGAGCTTGGAGAAGCAACAGAGAATGGGGCGGGGGGTGACCATAGCAGAATTGTCACGCCTGGCAGGCCTACCGCGTGAGGAAGCAGAGCAAGCCCCTGCTCCCCAAGGAGCAGGAGGTCCGGCCGTGAGGCCACGGCTCTGTGCTGTCAGCATTTCCTGCTGCCTCCTCTTTACCAATTACCTTTTCCCCTCCCAAGCCAGGCAGACCGTCCGGAGCTGGGAAGAGCCTGTCCATTCAGCAGGCCCTCACAGTGATTGGAGGGCTCTTGGAGCCCATGCCTATGGCCCCAGTAGGAGCACCACATGGTCCTCCTTCCCGGGACACAGTCCTCCTTCCTGGGGCCAGCCCAGCGCCTTCCCTCTGGACAACAGTCAGCCCAGCCGACAATGCCTGGGAGATGTTCACAGACTCCCAGTTTAAAGGACCAAAAGTTGGGGATGGGGCTGGCAAGGGTACAACCAAGTGTCTGCCATTACCCATCAGCTAAAACAGCAAACAAGCCAGGCCAGGTGCTCAGGCTGAGCCAAACTGAGACAGAAGGCACTTCTGTAGGACGAAACGCGGTGTCGTTCAGCCTCCAGACTGTGCCCTGGCCCCCATATTGTGCCTGGGTGTGGGGAGCGAGCCCCTCCCAGCCCCACCCGGGCTCCCTCCCGCTTCAGAGGACTAGGCCCCGCTAGCCTAGCAGGAGCCGGGCACTGTGACTTGATCCTGTTGTGTTTTCTCCGTGAACGGCTTCACCATTAAGAAGGTAAAGGGCCTGAGCGCAGGGGCGCGGATCCCTGACACATTCATGTTCTAATTATCCAGGATGAGTCAGCAGCTCTGCTCGGCGGGCACCTGGGGGGCCTGGCCGCCAGCCCACAGCCACAGAGCCTCAGGAGGAAGGAGCCCCACGTGCCCTGTCCCAAAGATGTCCCTCCGTCCCCCTTATTTGTGTCCTTGGGGGCTGAAGGGGTGAGGGAAGAGGGCCATGAGATTTTCATTCACGGTTCAGGCTCTGGAAAGAAGTACAACTCCAAGAAAGTCAGGCCTCTGAGGCAATTTGCACTGTGACCACGAATCACCTAGGACAGCCCGCCTACAGGAACGGAACAGGAAGGTCACTACAGGGTACCTCTGCAAGAAAATGGCCCCGGGTAACCCCATGACCTCCTCCATCTTTGCCGTTGTTCCCTTTCCTGCCCCTTGTCCCCAGTTTACTCTTTAATCCACAAGCAAACCCAGAAAGAAGAAAGTTGGTGATCTCTGTGCGCGTGTGAGGCCAGGGACGCCGGGCACGCTGCTGGGTCACGTCCTACTCATTCTCAGCCAGAGGTCCCTGTGCACGTGCTCACCAGCTGCGACCACACTCACGGGCACACCGTGTGTCCCTGCGCCTGCCTGGCACCTCCTCCTGCACCCCACTCTCCTGTGTCCGAGGGGGTCACAGTGGGAAGCGCCACCCCTGCTCACTCAGAGCCCCGTGGATTTTCTCTTTTTATTCCACAAGCCTGTATGCTAGCCCCACGCCCTCTGGAGATGTCGGCTGAGAGGGACACACCATGGCACCGTTACGTCCTACCATTCTTCACATCATCCTTGTCTGCGCTCTGCAGTCCACCTTTCTCCTGTGTGTGTTCCAAGGGCCCTTCTGCCTTCTCCCCATCAATCCCCCCAACTCCACCCTCCCCCTCCTGTGTCCTCACAGCCCCTGGCCAATGCTGCACTCTGTGTGCGTTAGGAACCAAACACGGGTCTGCACCCCTCCAGGTGAGACACCCACACTTCCTGAGCGGGGCCTTGCACGCAAGCCAGGACTTTACAGAGGGTGGTGATCTTTTCCAGCTTTCTTGGGGCGGGTGCCTGACTCCCCGTGGCATGTGGAATGCTCACACACCCTGAGCACGCAGAATTTCCCTGGATGGGGGATTGCTCACGAAGGTCTCGCCCGTCCTTCCTCAGGCCCCTGGTTGCAGATCCTTCTGGAGCCATGTCAAGTTTCTTGCCAAGCCAGGACCTCACAAGGGGAACCAAGACTTTCTTAGCCTTCACTGTCCTGAAAATGGACCTGTTCTGACCTCTTCTGAGACTTTCTGTAAGCCCCTGTCTCAGCTCCAGCTGGGCTCTGGGCCCCTAGGCAGGACCTTCAACTTTCCCATCCTGGTGCTGAACAGAGAGCCTGGCACACATTGGGAGCTCGAGTGCCTATGAGAATGGAAACAACAGAGGTTCTGGTCCCATCAACTGTATGTTGGCTTTGGGAAGCCATTGAGACTCTTTGAGTTAATGTCCTCTCTTGCAAATTAAACAGGTAGACTAATCAGTAATTTTCCTAAGTTTCTTTGGTCATAGGGATCTTTATTTATTCACTCAAAACTATACCCAACTGGAACCCAATACATGAAATCAACAAAAGTGAGTTAATGCCCCTCATCAAACAGGGACTGAGCATTTTTCAGAGGAGTTTCCACGGAGAGATGCCTCTACAGAAGCTCTGGCCAATAGAACATCATAGGAAGACTGGGGCTGGGGTTCTCTCTGAGACCCCAAAACTGTGTGTCCCTATGGCTCATCCAGGCCATTGAAAAGTGTTGCTTAAAAACACCAAAGTTGAAAAAAAAAAAAAAAGCTGGAGGCATCACAATTCTGGACTTCAAGCTCTATTACAAAGCTGTGATCACCAAGACAGCCTGGTACTGGCACAAAAACAGACACATAGATCAATGGAACAGAATAGAGAACAGAGAAATGGACCCACAATTCTATGGCCAACCAAACTTCAACAGTGCAGGAAAGAATATCCAATGGAAAAAAGACAGTCTCTTCAATAAGTGGTGCTGGGAAATTGGATAGCTACATAAAGAAGAATGAAACTCATCATTCCCTTACACCATACACAAAGATAAACTCAAAATGGATGAAAGACCTCAATGTGAGACAGGAATCCATCAAAATCCTAGAGGAGAACACAGGCAGCAACCTCTGTGACCTTGGCTGCAGCAACTTCTTGCAAGATACATCTCTAAACGCAAGGGACCCAAAAGCAAAAATGAACTATTGGGACTTCATCAAGATAAAAATCTTCTGCACAGCAAAGGAAACAGTCAACAAAACTAAGAGGCAATCTACGGAATAGGAGAAGATATTTGCAAATGACATGTCAGATAAAGGGCTCACATCAAAAATCTATCAAGAACTTATCAAACTCAACATCCAAAAAATGAATAACCCAGTCAAGAAATGGGCAGAAGACATGAACAGACATTTCTCCAAAGAAGACATACAAATGGCCAACAGATGCATGAAAAAATGTTCAACATCATTAGCCATGAGGGAAATTCAAATCAAAACCACATTGAGATACCACCTTACACCACTTAGAATGGCTAAAATTAACAAGATGGGAAACAACAAGTGTTGGCGAGAATGTGGAGAAAGGGGAAACCTCCTACGCTGCGGGTGGTAAGTTGGCACAAGCCACTCTGGAAAACAGTATGGAGGTTCCTCAAGACATTAAAAATAGAGCTACCCTATGACCCAGCAATTGCACTACTGGGTATTTACCACAAAGATACAGATGTAGTGAAAAAAAGGTATACACTCACCCCAATGTTCATAGCAGCAATGTCCACAATAGCCAAACTGTGGAAGGAGCCGAGATGGCCTTCAATAGACGAATGGATAAAGAAGATGTGGTTCATCTATACAACAGAATATTACTCAGCCATCAGAAAGGATGAATACCCACCATTTGCACTGACATGAATGGGACTGGAGGAGATTATGCTGAGTGAAATAAGTCAGTCAGAGAAAGACAATTATCCTATAGTTTCGCTCACATGTGGAATATAAGGAATAGTGCAGAAGACAATAGGGGAAGGGCAGGAAAACTGAAGGGGAAGAAATAAGAGAGGGAGACAAACCAAATGAGACTCTTGACTCCAGGAAACACATTGAGGGTTGCTGGAGGGGAAGTGGATAGGGGTAACTGGGTGATGGACATTAAGGAGGGCATGTGATGTAACAAGCACTGGGTGTCATACACAACTAATGAATCAGTGAACATTATGTCAAAAACTAAAGATGTAGTATATGTTGGCTAATTGGTTTAAATAAATTTTTTTTTAAAAAGTGTTGTTAGCCTCACAGGAGAGGAGGGTTTCTTTTATATATAGATATCTATATCTATATATCTATATCTATATGTATAATTTTATATTCTTTATAAATATACTTTTATATTTATATATATATATTTAGATTTTATTCAAATTCAAGTTAGTTAACATGTAGTGTATTATCAGTTTCAGGGTAGAATTTAGTGATCCATCAGTTGCATATAACACCCAGTGCTCATCACCACACGTGCCCTCCTTCATGCCCATCACCCAGTTACCCCCTCCCCCCATGCACCTCCCCTCCACAACCCTCAGGGTGTTCCCTAGAGTTGATAGTCTCTTAAGGTTTGTCTCACTCTCTGATTTTGTCTTATTTTATTTTTCCTTTCCTTCCCCCAAGTTCATCAGTGCACAGGCCTTGCTGAGCTCATATTCCTTCCTAACTGTGGGGGTCCGCCTGGGGCCTGCCGATCGCTGGGGGATGGAGTGGAAGCAGGAATTCCCTCCTGTCTGTTGTTTCCATGGCCGTACCCTGAGGCTTCACAGGTGCCTGGCTGCTTCCTTTTGCCCTCCTCCTGGTGGCTGGCACATTTCATTCTTCTGAATTTCCCAAGTGAGTGGTCCAGAGATATCATGGGGCCCAGGACTGTGCTTCTGAGTCTGTGGAGGAAGCTGCAGGATGAGCAAGAACGAGAGGGACAAAGACCGTGGTTCAGCTTTCAGGGGAGAGGTGGGCAGCCATTTTGGGGCTGGAAGGGCCTATGACCACAGCTGCTGGATTCGGGCGGCTAATTCAGAGGGTGAGGGGTTGACCAACAAACCCACTGAGGTATGAGATCCTGTCCTAATAAGATAAAGGATCAGGGACACAGTGTCTGGCCATTTAGGACATTGAAATAAAAGCATATTTCAGGGAAGTAACTATGTGCTTAGGAGAGACTCTTACACCCGAAGAATGAGAAACCAACCTGCAGCCACCATAAAGGAAGCACCAACCTGGCTCCAACTTCTAAGAACTTCGGTGTCCATTTCAGAAGAAGAATCTTCCACCGATGTTCCTGTGGAGTCCAAGCGTTCTTGTGGGATGACTGACAGGCTGTTGTTCTGAACTTGCGTGAGACATGATGGCAGAGGTTGTGTCCTGAAAGTTCACAGAAGGAGCTCCCCCCATGTCCCCAGCCGTGTTGACCTTCCCTGAAGGAGGCAGGCCCAGGAAGGTGTTTGGTCCGATGAGTGCCAGACGCCTACCATGGGGCTGAACCTCTCATGCTTTGTTCCCTCTGCTGTACCCTAGGACAAGTGATGGCATGACGAAGAATTTCCCAAGGTACTTCTCTGGTCCGTGCGTCACCTGCCGCCAGTCTTCCTGCCCCTCACAGCCAAGCCCTGAAGGACACAATAGCACCCGTCCTCAGGAGAAGCTGGGAGGTCGTCCCTCTCAGAGCCTGTGTGGACCCCATCAGTGGTGGAGTCAGAAAAGGGATGAGTATTACAGAACAGGAACTGACACCGAGTGTGACAGCAAAGGGGCTCTCTGAACTGAGGGTCCCCGAAATGAGGGCTTCACATGTGGGGCCAAGGAGGGGTGGCATTCTTCTGGAAAAAGAGAGGCAGGATCCAGGATATGGACAAGAAGATAGAAGCTAGGAGACAGACACGCTGGAGGAAAAGGGGCACCGCTGAGTTCTGCCCCACGACCTACTTTATGCCACCTTGGCCCTTCAGAGACAGGTTGAGTCATTTTTGTCTGAATCAGGTGGTCATTTCTGATTAAAATCAAATTCTGTTGTACGCGGTCCGTCAGTTCATACATGAAAAGGATCAAGGAGGTCAGTAATTTGACTTAATTTTTCAAATTAAAAATGAGTTAGGGCCTTAATAATCTCTCCTCTGAGCCATTTCAAACACCCTAATTGTCCCTCCGTGCCCCTCCAGTGCCCACCTTTGCCAGCACGGGGCCCCTGCCCCCTGACCCCCACAGCACCCCACGGCCACAGCAGACTTTGTCCAACTTCTGGTTTACAGAGCAGTTGCTCTCAGATTCCGGGATGAAGCAGAATCAGCCAGAGAATGTGTACAAACCACAGATGTGTGATCCCACCTCCTCAGCGACCACATCGGCATCTGTACGTGTATTAGTTCCGATTGCTGCCCTGACAAATGCCACCCTTAGTGGCCTGACACAGCATCAACCGTTCATCCTACAGTTCCACAGTCACAAGTCTGAAAGGGTCTCACAGGCCAACAATTCAGGTGCCTGCAAGACTGGTTCCTTGGGGAGGCCCCGGGGAGAACGCATGCCTTCCCCAGCCTCCTCGGCCTGTGGCCCCTTCCCTCGTCTTCAGAGAACATCACTCCAACTGCCACTCCCCTTTTCTCTTAGACTGCCCCTCCCTCTTCCACTTACGGAGACCCTCATGACTGCATTAAGGACCACCTGGAAGGGAAAAGTCCCTTGTGCGATGTAGGGTGACATTCACAGGCCCAGGGACTGGTGCATGGAAATCTTTGGAGACCTCCTACTGTCAATAACAGTAGGCATGACACGGGCATGTGTCTTCTCAACAGGCGCCCAGAGCTTGAAAGCTGCTGGACGATGAGGTCCATCCAAACTTACCCCAGGCACCCAGCCCCACAGCACTCATGCTCCTGCCCAGGCTGAGCCCTTCCCAGCCTCAGACCCTAGGAATGCATCCCCTGGTGTGTACCTATGACCTCCTACTTAACCTGCAAGTTCCCACTCCAAGTGGCCTCTTCTCAGTGACGTCTTCTAGTTCTCCCCGGAATTGCTACCATGTTACTAAAAAATGAAACGATTCTGTACCAGTTATTAAGCTGCCCCTTCCCTGAGCCTGCGCTGGTACCCCTCGGTCTCCCCACTGGACCCTAGGGCCCCCAGGGATCCCAAAACCACAGAATTAACCTCTGCCGCAGAGCCTACCCCAGCGTCCCATCTGAAGTCTGCTCTGATGGGACGTTGTTAAACACGGAGCCCCCCCCCATCTTCTCCTGCCCCACTGCGTGCTTGCTCCCCTGGACTCCTTGCACCAGCAACACCTTTCTCTGCACTGAATCAAAGTTCACTTTTGTCAGACATGCTCCCATAAGATGAGCTCCTTGGTATATAACTGATTCGTCTCTGCATCCCACAGGCTTCACTGGTCAGTCAGCAGTTTGGGAACTGCAAAAGCATCAGGACCCAACCAAACCAAAGCTCTACGAGGTGGGCAAGCTGTGACCCTGGACCCACCTTGCAGCTGATCTGGCTGTCCCCGGGGCAGCCCTCCCAGACGTTCCACACCCTGGCACGCACGGAGAGTCTGGACATCGGTGCTGTCCCCCTAGCTGAGTGCACAACACTAATTACAGCCAAGGCACAGATGCTCCAGGAGCCCAGGGCCTGCAGACCTGCTGCGGACTGCAGGGGGCTAAATCAAGCCCCTCCTGAGGCTGGCGGATTAACACCCCCTAAGCATCCACATCCCAATCCCCAGAACCTGGCAAGGGGGGTTCGGGCTGCTAGTCTGCTGACCCTGAGATGGAAAGAGTGTGCTGGATTATCCAGGACGGCCCAACGTGGTAAGTCCTTAAATGCGGAAGAGGGGGCAGGAAAGGAAGCCAGAGTAGTATCTGTAAGAAGGACCCAGTCGCTGTTGCCAGCTGTGGGCATGGAGGACAGCAGCACAAGCCAAGGACTGTGCATCCCTCTAGAAGCTGGAAAAGCCATGACAATGAACACGAACATGGGTTCTCCCCTGGGGCCTCCCGATACCCCAGGGGCAGCAGCATAAGGCCCCCCGGGGAGGAAGGAGATGCTTTAGGAAAAAAATAAAAGGTTTCACATTAACTAAGTTTAAGAGAGAAATAGCTCAGAGCCTATAAAAAAGTGTTTTTTCTTAGAAAATGAAAAGTGTATTTATATTGTATCAAATGTAAAAAAGACTATCAATAATAATAATAATCCACATTTGTGTCCAGATTTCGAGTTTGCAAAGCACACTGACATATGTCGTATTATATGGGCCTGTAAGCAAATCTCTGAGAAGTTGGGTGTCACAGGCGGGCCCGCGGCCGAGCACGGTCAGACCCTCACTCGATGCCCCCAGCTATCCGCGCAGCTAAGAGGCAGGGCCGCCTCTGACGTCGCACCAGGACTACATCTCGGGGTTTGTCGATAAATGTTCAGAGGCATTAAAGACAAATCCTTAATCCTGAAAGACAGAGATTATTTTCAAAATTAAACTCAGTTCATTCTCCAAAACTCAGAAACAAAAGCAGTAAGAATATAATTAAGTGATGCCCCAAAACTGTTTTTTTAAACATTTTATTTATTTACTTGAGAGAGAGAGAAAGCACAAGCTGGGGGGGCGGCACAGAGGAAGAAGCAGACTCCCCACCGAGCAGGGAGCCTCTGGGGCTCAATCCCAGGACCCCAGGATCATGACCTGAGCCAAAGGCAGACACTCAACCAACTGAGCCACCCAGGCGCCCTCCCCAAAATTGTTTTATATTGCTCTATCTGGGTGGACCCAGAAAAGCCTATAAACAGAATAACTGGGAAAAAAACACATGGGGAATGGCCTTTAGAAGTCTTTCTGGGGGATGAGGGAATGACCAGAACATCACCTGACAGCAACCCTCCCTCTAACCCTGCTCCAACCAAGTTCATTAAATCAGCAAAAATCATGGTCTGGACATTCTCTCCCTCGGAGGAACAAAATGATCTCTGCAGCAGTGGGATAATGTGCCCCGTTGCACCTGCCCTGCTCCCTCACCTGCTCTTTAATTGGGAAGCCCAGCGTCCAAAGCCTGTGGGAGTGCCCCCACTGCCCAGCCCCCTTTCATTAGTGTGCACTCTTAATTGATTAAATGGATGATTGATTATCAGGCTTGAGACATTTGTTTTCCAGATCCTGGTTTGCTTGGAACGGAAAATGATGCTTAGCCTTCGTTAGGAGTGCAGCAGGCATCCATCACTGCCCCCTGCCCATGCAGACGTGATGTGAGGGGCTACTGCAGGCACCAAGCCCATAATTATCGCCAGCCTCCCCTCTAGCAGGTGTGCATCCTCCATCCGTTTTTCTGTCTGATGTGGGCATCCCCAGCAGGCTGTTGCCAGATGCTGCTTCCACGGGACACGCTATTCCCACCATTCAACAAGAAGTCACTCAAATCCCCATCTTCTGGCACCGCACTGAGTTCCCCTCCCAAACACACCGACGGTCCAAGACCATGATGCAAGTGAGCTACAGCCCCTTAGGGAAGAGGCCACAATGACAGGGGGAGGGGACATCACCTGCAGGACACAGGGAATGATGTCCATCTCCCCCATCCTTCCTGACTTTCCCTTTCCCTAAAGGATAAAATCAAGTAAGCCAACACTGGGGCTGTACTCCAGAAAGAGGCTCAAGAGCTGTGGGATGAGGGCCCAGAGGGTAAGCACATGCCCCCTACTCAGTCTTATGGTTTACACTGACCTGGAATTCACGTGTCACCTACAGACTGTCTCCATTGACTTGGGTCTCAGGCACAATGTCTGCTGACTCTATACGAATCTTCGGTGAAGGAGAAAGTCTTTTTTTTAATTTATTTAAATTCAATTAGTCAACATATAGTCCATCATTAATTTCAGATGTAGAGTTCAATAATTCATCAGTTGTACACAACACCCAGTGCTCATTACCTCACATACCTTCCTTAATGCCCACTACCCAGTTTTCCCATCCCTCCACCCCCTCCCCTCTATCCACCCTCAGTTTGTTTCCCATAGTTGAGAGTCTCTTGTGGTTTGTCTCCCTCTCTGATTTCTTCCCATTCTGTTTTCCCTCCCTTCCCCTAAGATCCTCTGTGCTATTTCTTACATTCCACATATGAGTGAAACCATATGATAATTGTCTTTCTCTGACTGACTTATTTCACTCAGCATAATACCCTGCAGTTCCATCCACATCGATGTAAATGGTAGGTATTCATCCTTTCTGATGGCTGAGTAATATTCCATTGTGTGTACACACACACACACACACACACACACACACACACACACATATATACCACATCTTCTTTATCCATTCATCTGTCAAAGGACATCTTGGCTCTTTAGTGAAGGAGAAAGTCTTCCTCTCAGTGACCATCTACAGAAAATGGTCAGTGATAATACTGTCCTGTGACAGTAACATTGTATCTTTATAGTAATATTGCATCATGATAGGACCACTGTCCCATGGTGGGAACACTGTAACATGATGGGAACACTGTCCCATGGTGGGAACGCTGTAACATGGTGGGAACGCTGTATCATGATGGGAACACTGTAACATGGTGGTAACCCTATACTATGATGATTACACTGTCCCATCATGATGTTTGGTAACAGCTGCACCAAAGAGCAGGAAAGTAAGGAACACAGTTGACACAGATCCCAACCTGGATATGAGAAAGCATGTGGAGAAATGAGAATGAGCTTGGCCCATCCAGCTGCATGGAGGCCCTTTGTGTAGTCCAGCTGGGCCTGGGAGTTGGGCGTAAAATCAAACGTGAAGCAGGGAGTCCTATGTGACTGTCACGTGCATGACTGAGCCACAGAGCCAAAGCTTCACTCGCCCATCCTTGAAGTTGACAGGGGCTTCTCTGTAGGTGTGGGTCTACAGGGGAGTGTCTCTGCCATCTTTCTTGCTCCACCCACAAATTCCCAGTTTATCTTTCTTTAAAGTTAAGCAAGGACTGGAAGTCAAATGTGAAACATGTATTTTTATCATTTTTCCCTCAATCTTTTAACAGGTGTCTTACCCATGGCAAATTTAGAAGCAATGTTTTTAGCAACTTGACTTTATCAAATCTTTCCAAAACATTAAACTCAATCATCATAAAGACATCAATTCTTTCTTTTTTTCAGACTTCACTGATTTGCATGCCACTTAAATAAATTATATAATTACAATAATGGTCAAAAACAGATTCAGGACCGAACACACTAGTTTTGGTAGCAGTAAATGGGGCCAGCAATGGTCATGGAGCTTTGGCTGCCAGGCCTTGCAGGAGGTGTGAGGGAGACTGGCCAACCCGGAGAGCCCAACACAGAGGGTGGGACTAGGGCATCTACTGTACCAAGAGTGGTCGGGGTCATGTAAGCATCTTAACTTCTGCCTAGAGGGAGGGTCTGCTGTGTGAAGGCCAACATCAAGGGCCACTGGGTACAATGTGACTCTTGCTGATGCCCCCAAGTTGTAGGCCAGGAAATATCTGTTGTCCAACTAAGTAAATCATAAATTCAGGCTATGAGGTACATGTTTACCTTTGCCACAGGATGATTAATGATCAAACTAGAGTTTGGGGATTTCAGGGTTTTCCTAAAAGTGAAAAATAAACCAGAAACCTCCAGCTTTCTAAAACCCTTCAAGAGAATTCACATGTTTGGCATTTACTTTATTTGGGCAGATGTTTTCAACTGAAAACCTTTCTGGATTTACAGACATGTGTGTGTATAACGCATACGTGACATGTTCTTATGTGTAACTGAAATGTGGAGTAGTAAGCCCAGCCACGGTCAGCTTGCTCACCATACACGGTACGTTGTCAGCATCCCTGGGTGCCTGCAGTGTCACCGACATGCATGTGGCCTATGAATTTTGCTCAGAAGGTGCCCACAGCAGCAGAAGCTGATGCCCCCACCTCCACCTACCCAGCCCACACTGCCCACCGGTGCATCAGCCAACATGCAAAGAACAAGCACCTACAGGAACCAAAGCGTCTCCAGTCTAAGCAAACACGACTCGTGCTCATGCCAGCCACACACTGTTGCTGGTCCTCCCAGAAATAGTGCAATTGTCCAAACCCCCTCCAGGTCCTGCACTCAGGCTCCTGGGCCTGTGTTCCTGATCGGAAGCTGCACTGAGGGAATGGGCGATGGCTTCGTTCAGCGCCAGCCCTGCAAGCCCTCAGACCCACTCTCGTGAGGGTCTGCACCCTGCCACTCACTGTGACCCTCCTGGGGACTCGATGACAAGAGTCCAGCTTGCATACCACTCCTCCAGGAATGGCTTTGTATCTGGATTTTTGTGTTGCTGGAACTTTCCAGGACAAAACTGACCAGGAGAACCAACCTGTGGGTGGCCCTCCCAGCATGGCAGCTCAGGTGAAAGAGACGAGATGCACTGGGAAGACCCAGGGATGTGCCCTGCTCCCAAAGCCAGACACAGAGATGTCCCCAGTCCCCCTCACAGTGAGAGGACAGACTTGCCGAAGAACAGGCAGCCCTCAGCCTGGTCAGGAAGGGGCAGGGAGTCTGCCCCGGTGTGGGTCCTCATTAGCCCCCCGTGGAGAGCCAACCAAGCAGCAGGTCAGCCTCCTACTGCCTGACCCCTGCCTCCGCTCATTCTTCCACAGATTAATTCCTCAAGCTGACAAATTACAGTGCCCGGTGTGCCCAGGGTCACTCAGTCACACTGGGTTCTGGTCAGTGTCAGCCAGGGCTTTACCTAAGGGTTGGGGGAAAGTGATGGAGGAGAAGGTACCCAAACACACATGTGTGAGCTCGACCCAGGGAGGGGGCTGCGCAGGGAGGACATTCTCAAGAACTTGCCAACAGCAGAATAGGACCAGACGTGATTGGGGTGATGGGAAAGCCCTTTGCCCCAGACTCTTTGGGACATTTGAATATGCAGGAGGTCCTCCACCAAGAAAGATACGGGCTATAGAAGCTGTGTTTCAGGGCGAGGGTGCTGTCACCCAGAATAGCATCTTGCATTTGTGCAATATTTTGCAAAAATATCTTTCACATACACCCGTCGTTTACCCTCTCAAACTGCAGGTAGTAGGAGAGCAGAAATTACTATCCCTGTTTCTCGAATGGAAAAGCTGAGACATGGCATTCAGAGTCATGACCAGCTCCAGGCTGAGGACAAGTTTCCTCCTGTTGGGCAGCCCCGGCCCGCCTGTCATGTTGCAGTTTCTAAGACTCACTACGCGCCAGGGTATTTGGGACCAAAAGAAGGATGTACCGATTAGGTAAGCACAGCAAATCGGCTGAAGTGCTTTCACCGAGACTTTCTACCTGCAAACCTTGGTGTAACAAGTAGTGAGTGACAGGTGGAGAGTGTGCGGTGGGGCCAGCCCCCAAGCCCTCTCTAACCGGGAGGTAAGATGCAGGTTCTGAGACATACGCACGGCCCCGTGGGAGGGTCCAGGAGCTGGCAGACTCCTGGGAAGTACTCTGAAAACCAGCTCTGGAGCAAGGTGACGCTGCCTGTGCCGAGGCCGTCGCAGCAGACCCCTTCCGCAGCCTGTTCCACTCCCCGGCGTCTGCAGCGCCTGCTCCTGCCAGAGGGACAGAAACATGGAAGACCGGGGAAGGGCTCATCCCCACATGGAGGAGGGCAGCCCCTGGGCCCCGTTCCCATCCTTTCATCTGACTCAGGTTGGGGTGCAGGTCCTCTGGGGTGTAGCCCTGGCATCAAGATTTCAAACCGTCCCCAGGATTGTAAGGGGCAGCCCAGCGGAGACACTGACCAGACGGCACCGGACCCGTGGGACACGCCCAACAGTGACAGCAGCCACACCTGGTGGTAACATGAGACTCCTGCACACCATACTCTGTCCTTTAAATGCATGAAATGGTTTCATACAATCCTCGTGACAACCCTTTGAAGGCACCATTACCACCCAACACAGATGAAAACGTCGAGACCCAGGAGGGTAGGGGCTTGCTTGAGGCCGTTCGGCGGTGAAGAGTGCAGACCATCTGAACTTCGGCTTTCCTTCACCCTGAGCCGTGCTCCCGCCTTTGGGCTACACGTTCTCCCCCAAGTAACTGGCGAGACTGAGGAGACTGTCGCCGCAAACCTCTCTGTAGTCACTTCGTTGTGCAACAACGGAACATTCTGGTCTAACAGGGGGTTCGTGGTTCTGCAGATTCTGACTTCAATGCCTATTTTTTATGACCGTACCCATTATAGCTGTATTCCACGCGTATTACACGTGTGTATCTGTGTATACGGACATCTAGAGCTGGGCGTGTCTCTGGTACCGTAAGCCGTCTCTCCAGGCAATAGAAAGGTCACGTCAGCACACGTCTCAGTGTTGCTCTTAAGACCGTGAATTGATGCTGCGGCCTGGATATGCCCTCGCGAGGCGTTCCCAAGTCTCAGAACACGAACGCACAAACGCGCGGCCCCAGCTGTCTGAAGCCTAACTCCGCTCTCCACTGAAAGGGTGGCATGAGACATCTTCTCGTTTTACATACTTTCATTTGTATAACATGCCTTTTGTCAGAGCTGAGTAGGCGGTGTGGACATGGCAAAGGATGAGAGCAACTTGAGGACCGCCAAAGCCCCTCCCTCTGGTGGCCCATTTTCTGCATTTTGAGGGGTGATCGTTTCACAGCCTGTCCCAAGTCCACCCACACCTTGGTGAGGCCAGCCCCTCACCCCTGAGCGGCCTTGAAGGGCCCCTCCTCCTTCAGAGGAGAGGATGTGGCCTCAGGCTTTTGTTCTCACCTGAGACTCACACCGCTGTGTTCCCGATTAAAGGGAAAATCTGCAGGCTGGGGGTGCAGGTGTCCTGTCAGAGGGAGCCGGTGTTCACAGGTCACAGAGCGAACGCAGCGGCCACACGGTCTTCAGGGAGAACGTGGAAAAGCCTGACTCTCCGGTGGTGGCTGGGTCCTGCGTGCCCTCTGCTTTCGGCTAAAACCCTCACGGCAGGGTGACTCTCTGGCTGTGCCCACAGCCACTCAGGGACGGGGTGGCCGAGGGCCAGCGTCCACTTAGAAACACCCCCCTTATTTGGAAAGCTTCCCCTCGTCTCATCTCCTAATCCAGGACAGGGAGACTCAACTTCCAAGGCCCACATTCCTGGTCCTTTAAAAATAAAGTCTGTGGGGAAGCCGAGGGCCAGGACGAGCAATGGCCCAGAGTCAGGGATGTGCTGCCGGAACTTGGGGCAGCCTGCAGCTGGCTGGCCTCGGCCTCCTCAGCCGCAGAGTCAGGGCGATCCCCCGTGGGCTCTGAACGCCGCGCACGTCCTCCGCCCAGACCGTGGCCGTGGGTGCCGTGGGTGCCGCAGGCACGGAGGCTGCCGAGCTGAGCGTGACTTTGTCTATGAAACAATCTGATCGGGCAGAAGGAGGGGAGAAACGTGGTTTCAAAGAGAAGCAACCTTGGGTCGGGGCCACCAACACCAAGGGTCAGGGAGCGGCAGCAATGCCGTGGGGAGCACCTTTCAGCACGTTCTGTGAGCAGAGACGATACCAGAGGGGTGGGGTGAGTTAGTGCTCGTGGAGGAACAATTTGGTAAAATCTGAGATAACATTGAGAGATCCTTTCTCTTTACTCTCAAAGGGCCTTCGATTTTAGAATTTCTTTCGAACAGTTCAGGAAGGCAATTTCCTGCTCTTTTAGGAGAAAGAGAAACCGAAAATAAACAGGAATGAGTTTCCAACCACAGCAATGCTGGGCTCTTTTACTTCAGGGAAGACATTTAAACCCAGACTCGTATTCCTTGGTTCAGAGTGAGAGGGAAACTTCCTGATGCCCTTAAACCCAACAGGGAGGCCCGGAGCTGCTTCGAGCCTGCGGCCCAAGGGTTCCGGCCCCTGGTGGGCACTGCTCTGCTTGGAGGCTGGTTGATGGCCCGCCAAGCGAGGGGCTGACCTCAGGCTTCTTCCTGCAGGGGTCCACGGGGTGTGCGCTCAGAAGCCCAGGCTGGAGGGGGGCAGGACCCATCCCCCTGCTCCCCAGGCCTGTCCTTTGGCCCCGAAGTCTTCACTCCTCTGTAGTTACCACAGGAAGCTCAGCTGCTGATCAGCTAAGGCAGCAGATACAGGCATTTAGAAAACCCTCTAAGAAACAGGTCTGACGCCACATTCTGTCTGTGCAGCTCGTCCTGCAAGCAGACCCTGCTGGTGCTCCCACCCCAGACGTGGAAGCAGGAGCAGAGGTGGGCAGGGGAGCTCCTAACCTTGAGTCTAAACATGAAAGATGAAGAAAGTTTAAAAATATCTTTAGGCACCTAAAGCTCTCAGAACAACCAGTGTTCAATATTTGTACTTATTTCTTCTTAAAAAATCAAGACGCTGTGTTTCTGTGGCCAGACGGCTTTTCTCCCTGTGGGTCTCCTCAACGTGGGTGCCCTGCAGGTGGGGCAAGCGGCATTTCCTAGCACCCCCCCCACACCCCTGGATACCCTTGCCAGAACCGGGGTTCCACAAAACTCTCTTTGGGAAATGGGCCCAATTCCTGTGAAGAATTCTGCCAGCCCGCCCTCCTGCTCGAGGAGAAATCAGGACATTTTTCCGATGGCATCCCCAGTGAGAGCGTCTTCCTAATCTGCCCTGGGGTCAGGGGTGTTTGAGGAAAAGTGCTAGCGGATTTTGACTGAAGCTTTTCATTGACGGAATGGGCAGCTCTCCCTGCACTAGGTCGTCAGCCAGAATCCACACCAGAAGAACAGGGCCCTCCTGCTTCCATGCCGCACCTCTTCCTCAAGACCAGGGCTGGACGAGGGCCTGCTCCGGGAAGCGCGCCTCCAGCGCAGGCCACCAGACACCGCAGGGAGCGTCCGCGGACTTCGGGGTGTGGATTCCCAAGGGGCGCCAGCTTTGTGGCCACTCTGACTCAGCATTCCCCTGGCGCGAGGACAGCTTTCCCAGACCCCCACCATTGCGCGGGCCCGTCCAGCTGGAGAGACAGTCCAGGAGCGCCCATCACAGCCCCTCCCGGCTCCAGCTGCAGTATAAACAACGCCTCAGCCCGGGTCTGTAGCCGTATGTAGCCAAATAGAAATCACAACAACCTTTCCCTTGTTTAGATATTGTAAAACTAGTGGCTTGATGATTACTTTGGCTCATACAGAATAACACCTAGGTAAATAGGAGATTAAATAGGAGTACATAACCACCTTATTTTCCCAACTCTAGAGAATTGTGAACTCCCGTTCTACATTCTTCACTCCCCTAGGAAATTGCTAAACAAGCTAAAACTTTTAGGAAGTAGATCCAGTCTCAGGGTCTCTGGACCCACCCACCAGGTGTGGATGCAGGTGTAGACACAGGGTCCCTGGGTCCTCCCACCGGGTGTGGATGCAGGTGTAGACACAGGTCCCTGGGCCCTCCCACTGGGTGTGGATGCAGGTGTAGACACAGGGTCCCTGGGCCCTCACACTGGGTGTGGATGTAGGTGTAGACACAGGTCCCTGGGCCCTCCCACTGGGTGTGGATGCAGGTGTAGACACAGGGTCTCTGGGTCCTCACACTGGGTGTGGATGCAGGTGTAGACACAGGGTCTCTGGGTCCTCACACTGGGTGTGGATGCGGGGGTAGACACAGGGGCTTAGACACAGGTCCCTGGGCCCTCCCACTGGGTGTGGATGCAGGTGTAGACACAGGTCCCTGGGCCCTCCCACTGGGTGTGGATGCAGGTGTAGACACAGGGTCTCTGGGTCCTCACACTGGGTGTGGATGCAGGTGTAGACACAGGTCTCTGGGTCCTCACACTGGGTGTGGATGCAGGTGTAGACACAGGGTCTCTGGGTCCTCACACTGGGTGTGGATGCAGGTGTAGACACAGGGTCTCTGGTTCTTCCCACTGAGTGTGGATGCAGGTGTAGACACAGGTCCCTGGGCCCTCCCACTGGGTGTGGATGCAGGTGTAGACACAGGTCCCTGGGCCCTCCCACTGGGTGTGGATGCAGGTGTAGACACAGGTCCCTGGGCCCTCCCACTGGGTGTGGATGCAGGTGTAGACACAGGTCCCTGGGCCCTCCCACTGGGTGTGGATGCAGGTGTAGACACAGGTCCCTGGGCCCTCCCACTGGGTGTGGATGCAGGTGTAGACACAGGTCCCTGGGCCCTCCCACTGGGTGTGGATGGAGGTGGAGGCCCAGGGTCTCTGGGTCCTCACACTGGGTGTGGATGCAGGTGTAGACACAGGGTCTCTGGGTCCTCACACTGGGTGTGGATGCAGGTGTAGACACAGGGTCCCTGGGTCCTCCCACTGGGTGTGGATGCAGGTGTAGACACAGGGTAGCCCTTTTTCGACCTCAGGAGGCATCAGGTCACACCTGGGGTCTCTGGGCCCTCCTGAGGTGACCCTTGCGTAAGCTGCACGGTTCGGTTCGGTTCAGAGTGGTGCCTGCTGACAGCCCACGTATGGCATGGAAGGATCTCGTTTCTCTTCTGCTAACACTGGGCGTGCGGGAGCCCTGGGTGTGCCTGCAGGTGATCACCAGCCCTTGGGCCAGGAGGAAAGGGCCCTGCTCACCCTCTCCTCTCCCTTCAGCGACCACGCACATTGTGGGGCATGGCAGGACTAGCAGAGCCCGGGCTCCGTGTACTGGGCACAGGGTTTGAGCCTCTCCCGCTGGACCTGTGAACCCCGGTCCTGCCACATGCAGAGCCCTGGGAAGAAGGAAGCAGGTAGTCACAGCCTGCCTTGTGCTCCCCGTGCAAGGAGCCCATGATGTGCCTGAACCCATTCTGGCTGGTTTTGCACTAATCATTCACTGCAAGGTTTCCCAGTGTTTCGCTAAGAAGGAAAAATTTAAGTACTTCTTTATTGATTTCTTTTTTCCCCAAGGGAATACAATTTGAAGGTAGCCAAAGCAAAGGCAGTGAGCAGCTACCGTGTACCAGGTAAGGATGATGATGTCCCAGTACTTCCAGGAGTCGGGGCCCGTCGGGCCACGGAAGGTCACTGCAGTCCCCTCACCTGTTCTTACCTCTCTTGGCCAGCGTTTGTGAGAACTCCCTGTGAGCTGAGAGCAACATGGACTCACGGGGACAGGTGTTCCCTCGTGACCCCGTGTCCTTTCCTGTCTGGCAGTCTCCCAGGGACAGGGTCATTCACCCCACCACCCGTCTGTCTGCCTTGGTTCGAAGGATGGCAGTTGAGCCTTAAAACGAAACCATCCTTCCTTCCCGATGACGCAAAGCTCCTGCATGTTTCATTGGCAAGTTCTGCTCTCCTATGAACTATTCATCACCCGAAGCATCCCTCCCTGGAAAGCGACCCTGTCTCCACCACAGCGGAGTTGAGACTTCGGGAGGGGATGGAGTAGAGGCCATTGCATTATTCGTGTCGTGGGGGCCAGGGTCCTCAGTGTCCCTTCGTGCACAGCGGCCAGAAGAGTCATGGTTGCCATGAATATTCTAAGGAGGTCTTTCAGGTGTTGGTGGTTGGATTACCCTGTAACGTAATCCACACCACCACCATGAAGGCTTCCTGGGGACTAAGGAGGGATGGCCGCTGCGGTGCCAGGGCCAGAGGGAGAGGAGGGCCCAGCCTTGGGTAGAGTGCCAATGCGGGTCCAGCTCGGGCCCCGAGCAGAGCCCGGGTGTGGGGTCATTGTCTTGGTGAGACAGGCAAAGAGCCAAGCCGCTGGTTTCATCATTCTGGTGTCTCCCGGTTAGTCCTGGAAAGCCTGGAAACAGGCAGAGGAGCAGGGAGTCTGAGGCCCTGCAGAGAGACCCCCGGTCGGGCAGCGGGGCTGAGAGCTCTCAGAGGCCGCCCGCAGAGCGTTGGGACCCACGTTGCAGCCGAACCCCTCCAGCCGCCCCGTGAGCGCGGACGAGGCAGCGCGCAGACGCAGGGCACGTGAGGAGGGCTTTGCAGCCATCCACGGGACCGTGGTGTCTGGTCCACTGATCCTCCGGGGGCCCAGAAGAAATCGGATGCAGTCGCACCTGCGGGCCGGCTAGAGGCTGTGCCCGAGACAGGGTGCACTGACCCAGCCCCAGGCCTTCCGTCCGCGCGGCACCGACTACCGGCCTGACGACGATGACAGGAGAAGCTCAGTGTGGGTGAGCGGCCCCTCAGACACCCAAGTGCAGACCCTGGGGGCTGGGGGTGGGCGTCCTGGGCTGGAGCTGTGCCTTCGATGAGTTTGCTGGTCGTCAGAACGGGCAGCCTTGAGGGCCATGCCTGACGGAGACACCCTGGGGACGAGCCCGAATACGGAGGCAGAGACGTCTGAGGACCAGCCTGCGGCTGAGATGGGCCCTCCCGGGTGGGGCGGCGAGCCAGGGCGGCCGATGGAGGCACAGAAACGCAGGCAGGTGGGGGCGGGGGGCGGGGCCAGGAGCGGGAGAGTCACGGGTGTCTCGTTTTAGAGGGGAGGGGCCCTCACGCGGTTGCCCACCACGAAATGTCGGCAGGTTATCTCTCTGGGGAGGTGCCCGCCAGTTCTCTTCGTGCTTATCCCTTTGTACTCAGAAAACAGCAGTTACTAAAACAGGCATGGCCTACACGCCTTGCTCACTCACCGACCCACGCTCCGGACAGGTCAGCCCCACCGGCTTCCTCATTCCTACCCCTGCCTATGCCCTCGTCTCTTTGGATGTAAGGGGTCTCCCCGGCCAGGACCCAACGTTCTGGTTTGGCAGTTTGGGCAGGAAGTTTGATCTCGACAAAGATTGGGGTCTCTGCCTTTGGGAGGCCAGGTCACAGAGGGAGACAGGGCAGACCTTTTGCTCCCAAACGAACCCAGTGAGTGGCAGCCACATGCCTGAGCGACTCCTCACGAACCCCAGGAATTCCTGGGCACCTTGATTCTCAGTGGGGTTCCCTGAGCAGAGCAGCAGATGCTGTGCGGGGTGCCATCCAAACCCCACGCTGCTCAGAACTAGGCTCCTCGGGGGCAGACGGTCACAGGAGCTGTCCTCTTGGTCCAGACGCCACCAAGTTCTGTTCAAAGATCTCTGGGGGCCACAGGGTACCACACGCCCACTCAGCCTGGAAACAGTGCACCCCCTCCACCTCCTGTCTGCCAGCAAGGGGCCCCGGGCGCTGGGTGCAGGACCCGCACACACGTCTCCACGCGACAAAGCTATTCTCAGTAACGATCATGGAATAAAACTAGTGACAATGGCTAGAAAAGAAACACAGACAGGAATTCTCTAGTATTAAAATTTGTATACACAACCATGGCACTAAAATAGAATTAAAAAGTAGTTAAAGCGGGGGCGCCTGGGTGGCTCAGTCGTTAGGCGTCTGCCTTCGGCTCAGAGCGTGATCCCAGCGTTCTGGGATCGAGCCCCACATTGGGGTCCCTGCTCCGCTGGGAGCCTGCTTCTTCCTCTCCCACTCCCCCTGCTGTGTTCCCTCTCTCTCTGGGTGTCTCTCTGTCAAATAAATAAATAAATAAAATCTTTTTAAAAATATATGTTTAAAAAAAAGTAATGAAAGTAAAACAAATACTGTGTTACTGAGAAGGGGAAAGAGCCGTAGATTAACACTTCTTCATTATGTGAATGTTTTTTTTGGCTGAAGAGGGGAAACTGGCAGCACCCTCTCTGTGTCCCTGCCTTCACCTCTGGACGCAACAACCCGCCACCACCCGCAACACAGAAGTGGAGACCAGGTGTGTGTTTCATCGGCCCCTTCGTCCGTTAGCTTGACCAGAGTTCTGAATTTAAAATTACTGGCTAATGGTAATAATGCGGAGCAAACCAAGTATTTAACTGGCTTGATTGTTTTGAATTCTCTGCAGACGATGCCCCCACGCTGCACAAAGGGGTCCCCACATATCCCAAGACAGCCGTGAGCAGACTCCAGCGTGGAAGGTCCTCTGGTCCAGCAAGAACATTTCTCACAAAGCCCAAAGCTCTGGACAGGCCACCGACTCTCACTCTAATGCATTACTCTGAGCAGTCTGCTCTTGCGGAGGCTGGGGTCCCCTGTTGGGACCACAGCACAGCCCAGTCCTCCCTCTGGTCAAGCTCACGCAGTCTCCGGGCAGGTCCAGAGCTCTGTGGCTGGTCCGTGCAGTGGGGGAGGCCCAGACCCTGCTGTGGGTCAGAACAGCCTGCAGGGCCTGGCCAGCTCCAAGCCCCAGGGAGTGATGGCAGAGGCTCCACACTATCTGGACATCACCCAGTGAGCCTCCTGCCCAAACCTCCACCTGTTTCCCTAGCAACCCACCCTGAAACGTCGTTCAATTTGCAAAATATCAGGTCAAACAGAAGTTTGAGACTTTGTTATAAAAATAAAAAATAAAAATCTCGATTTATCAGAACATTCAAAGAATCCCAAGAACATACCACTGTGTAGGCAGGAAGGTTCAGCCAGTCTTCCCGGTGACGTGTCTAGGCCCACAGCAGAGCCTCAGGCTGGGACAAGAGGATGCATAGGGTGCCACAGCCTCCCCGGCAGGGCAGCCCGCGGACCCCACGGTCAAGCAGACGGCATCCAGCACCTGCTGCCAGAAGGCACCAGTGAGCTCTGGCACGCTCCCCTTGGGCCTGGGGGACAGAGGACACATGCGTCTGAGGCCAGGACCCCATGCCGGCAGCACGTGCAGCCACAGCTCCCCTGCTTCTGTGCTCACGTGGCACAGCAGCTGGTGGTCCTACCCAAATCCTGGCAGGGCAACCAGCAGTGCCGGATTCTGCCAAGGTCACTGCGGGCCAGACCGCTGGGTGAAGCTGAGCCTGTGAGTGCCCCGGGGCTGCTCTAGCTCTGCTGGTCAGGAGAGCGGGAGAGAGAAGGGATGCTCATCTCTTACACGCCTGCCAGGCGAGGACTACTAGAGCCATCCCACCACCGGAGCTCCAGACATGTGGAGCAGGTGTCTGAAGCAAGTGTCTGTGGCAGGGGCAGCTGCCACTGGGCTGGCAGGATGCTGGGCCAGGGCCAGAGCTCAGCTGTCCCCCAAGCTGGACGGCTGAGGGACATAGGCCTTGGGGCTAGAGGGCTCTGAGTCCGCCCTTAGCCCCCAGTGCGGTGGGCAGCAGGGTGAGCCTGAGGGTCTTCCATGCACGTGGACAGAGCTCCCCCAGGCTCTGTGCAGCTCCAGCCCCCCTGCCTGGGCCCAGCCTCCCCTCGGAGGGGCTTAGGACACACGACAGCAGCTCTCACCACAGGGTGCAGACCCGGGCCTCCTGTTGTCCAGAATTTATGGGACTCACTCTAGAGTAGCACACCTGTCAAGATTTCAGTTTTTCTTGGTGGCAAAGACCTGGGAGATGCTGAGCCCTCTCCTCACCATGGATGCCTGTGCCACCGGAAGCATATCTGACTTGCTGAAGCAAACCAGCCTACAGATTTGGGAAGGACAGAACCCCCAGGCCAGGGATAGATGGTGGTGTTTCCAGGAGGCTTCGGGATCCCAGCAGGCCCTCTGGGAGAACTGCCATTGAAACTGTGAAGGTTCCAATAACATCATTTTTCTTCTTCCCGCCATGCTGCAGGTCTAGCCTTCAGGGCTGGGAGGAGAGGGAGGCCGTGCTTTGCTCCGGTTGTAAACAGCCATTACACTCATCTGAGGGGCTGCACAGACCTAATCACAGAGCTTCATGATGAAGACAGAGAACGTGTTTGCTTGTAATGGGGATGGACCTGAAGCCAAGGCCCAATCCATCCCTACAATGCAGGGCAGTTTCCAAGGTCACCTCCTGGTGTGCTTCCCCTCCTCCCCTCAGCAGCGGGGCAGGACCGCACAGTGGACAGTCTAAACACAGAAGGCCACGTGGTCCTTGCATACAACATCCACTCCACATGAAAGGGGTGAAGTTTTCAGGTTCGAGAGAATGAAAATAAGCCCTGATACTTTCCTGATAGAGACGCTACCGTGTGGAATACAGTGAAAAATCTGGGAGCCCATCCGGTAAAGGCAAATAACTAGGCTGACAGAAATCGCACTCCTCCACGTGGCCTGGTACCAAAAGGCAAAAGTGTCACCCCTGAGATCCTTGGAGCCCATCTCTAAAGGAGCACCCAGGAGCTGAGGGACAAAACAGCCTCACAATGAACCCGGTAGAGACCATGAGGGTACCACTCAGGCCCTGCTGCAGACATGGAGTGGACGGGACCCAGGTGTCCTACTGCAGACACGGAGTCGACAGGACCCAGGTCCCTGCTGCAGACACGGAGTGGATGGGACCCAGACTCTTGTTGCAGACACAGAGTGGACAGGACCCAGGCCCCTGCTGCAGACACAGAGTGGACAGGACCCAGACTCCTGTTGCAGACACAGAGTGGACAGGACCTGAGGCTCCTGCTGCAGACACGGAGTGGACAGGACCCAGACTCCTGTTGCAGACATGGAGTGGACGGGACCCAGGTATCCTGCTGCAGACATGGAGTCGACAGGACCCAAGTATCCTGCTGCAGACACGGAGTGGACGGGACCCAGGCCCCTGCTGCAGACACGGAGTGGACGGGACCTGGGGCTCCTGCTGCAGACACAGAGTGGACGGGACCCGG